>NC_057810.1:330703963-330811130 GCF_018294505.1 Triticum aestivum
CGAACTAGTCGAACTTCGCGAACCAGTCGAACCGAACCCCCTCTACGTTGCGCATGGGCCTCCTTTTATACGCTAAAGGGGTCACCGACAGGTGGCAACGCAGAGAAGGGTACAAATGTAAAAAGTGAGGTGGTTGGTACAGTTACTTGTACAGTGCACCCTACCTAACCCTGACGGCAGGGGACAAGGGCATTAAATGCCCGTCTGAGTCGCCCGAACAGTGCAGAAAAGGACCGTTAGGGGCGCCACCATTTGCCAAGATGGCGATCTTGTCAGCTTCGCATGCCACTGCGCACCGCTGGCTGCACAGCCTCTCGCCACGCGTGCCTGGAGAGGCCCCCAGAGCGACACGTTGGTGGATGCGCTGGAGCGTGGGCACAGAGTGGCCGCCTGCCGCGGCAAGCGCCTTGCCGCTGCTGCTATCTTGTCGGGTCTGGAAGCTTGTCGCTCACCGGGCTTCGAGGTACTTTGGTTGGTCTTCCCGGCAAGCTCCTCTTGCCCGGGCCTTGTTGCCTTGCCGGAGCGCGTGGCGCGTCGCGGCAAGTTCCTTGAAGTGCCTTGGTTGGCCTTCCCGGCAAGCTCCTCTTGCCCGGGCCTTGTCTCCTTGGCTTGAATACTTTGTTCTTGAATGGCTCCAAGGGAACCACGGAGGATCTTGGCGTTCGCCCGGCAAGCCTTGCCGCGGGGTGCTGCAACTGCCCGTGCACAAGTTCGGGGTACTAGGGTACCCCTATTCTAGTACACCGACAGGAGCCCCCGGGCCTGGGCCAGACACGGTGCCGAGCGCTGTTGGGCCAGGCCCAAGACAGGGCATGGGCACACGTGGACTGGGCCACGCCGAATCTCGCTCCGTATCCACCGCGCTCTCCCCTAACGGCACGCGTTGAATGCGGCATCATGGGAGAGATCGTGGGTGGTTCTTTATTCGGAAGGGCGAAACACCCGCCCCGTCCCTCTTTATAAGCAAAGGAAACAGGGGCAGTTCGTTCCCCCTCGCTAGTTGCTACTACTCCATCTTCACGAACCTCCGCCGCTCCCCCCTTCTTTCCGAAGCCGAGAGAGCAGCGCTCCGCCCCTCATTGCCACCAGCACCACCAACGCCGTCGACCTCCCCCACCACCTCCGCCATAGCTCTGAAAGCCGACAAAGGAAAGGGCATGAAGTCGGCCGAGGCGCAGCGGCTCGCGGCGCTGCGGAAGGAGCGGGCGATCTTCTCCCCCAGCTCGGCGTGAAGGAGCTGAGGGAGTACTTCTACCTCTTTTCGGCGACGGAGACGCGGGCGCATCCGTGCACGAGGGTACTCCCGGCCGCTGCTTCGGAACTGGCTCCAAACGGGTACCCATTCTTCGCGCTGTTCTTCTATTGCGGGCTCTGCCCGCCCTTCTCGGAGTTCTTCTACGATATCATGAACACCTACGGTTTCCGCCTCCTTGACTTCACCCCCAACGCCGTTCTGACCATGGTAGTTTTCGCACATTTGTGCGAAAACTTTGTCGGAGTCCATCCCAATGTTGCCCTTTTCAGCCACTTCTTCATACCTCGGGTAGAGAGAGGAGAGCCGCTTGCCGGAGGGATCGCCTGGATCTCGAGAGTCGGCAAGAAGGAGGCGTACTTGGAGGGTGAGCTCCGCAGCAAGTGGGAGGAGTGGAGAGCGGAGTGGTGCTGGATCGTCGAGGAGAATCCGCAACCCTTCACCGCCGTGCGCCAAGCTCCAATAGTGCGCGGCAATGACTGGAGCAACGTGGCCCCGGAAGACGAGAGGCTGAAGATCGCCATTACTAGGATCCTTCGCCTCAGGCTTGCCGGGCTCACTGTAGGCGCTCTAGGCGCAGATTTCCTCCGCCGCCGCATCGCCCCCCTGCAGGAGAGGGGGAGGCCCGCCTGGGAATTCAAGAACTCGGCGGACATCATGACGCTGCGGCCGGGCCTCAACTACAACTTCACCGTCTTAGAGCTGGATGCAATGCTCCTGGAGTTGTTCAAACGCGACCCCCAGCACCCATTCACATTGGCGAGGGGCGTCGTTCCATTGTGCAATAATTCTTCGCTTGACCGGATCCGCGCCATGATGCCGTTGTGCGATTCACACGGAATCGTTCCAACTTGGCAAGAGCCTGCGGATGACGTCGTGCAAGCGTTCTTCGACAACTTGGAAGAAGTGCTGGTCCACGCTGACGAGCAGAAGAGCCTCACCCGTGACACCACCGACGAGGAGCTGCAGTGCATCACCACTAGGGCGGAAGAGGTTGTGGCCGCAGCTGCCGCGGGCGCATTCGGGTTCACTGTGGAGGAGGCGGAGGCTGCAGAGGCGGCAAACCTCGCCGAGCGCGCGGAGTTCATTGGCGAGGAAGAGCCTGCCGGTTCTGAAGCTGAGCCGAGCGAGGCCGGCGAGGAAGAGCCTGAGCCTTCAGAAGGCTTGCCGCAGGCGGAGCCCCTGGCCCCGCCAAGAAGGCGTCTTCGCAGGGCCGCGGGCGTAGCGGAGCGGCAGCCGGGTCCACAGCCGCCAAGCCGTGCGACACGCTCTACCGCGGCAAGCAATGTTGCCGCGGGAGCGCCCCACGCAGCAGCGGCAACTGGGGCGGGATCTTCCCGGGCCACCGCCACCGCCCCCGCCAAGCGGGCAAGGGATCCTACTCCTCCGCCTCGCCGCACCGGAAGGGACCGGACTTTGATCTTTCCGCGCTCAGCTCCGACGAGGAGGAAGAAGAGTAAGTTTCCTTGGTGCTCTTGTAGTTCTTCAATCTTGCTGTTTTTATCTTGTATCTGACTTGCTTCAATCTGGACTCCTTTCTTTTCAGGACGCTGGCCCAGAGAGCGGCGAAGAGGGCCAAGGCCGCGGTGATTGTCATTGAAGATGACCCCACCGTGTCAGCAGGGGGTGGGTCCGAGACCACCTTGACGGACCCGGCAACCACTCCTCAAAGCAGCCCCCAGCGCAGCCCCCAGCGTAAGTTCATAGTTAGCTTTCTGTTGTCAGGCGCGCATGAGTGCTTTTTCCTTTGTTGATATATTGCTTGTTGATTTGTGTAGGAGCAGAGCAGCCATATCAGGAGCGCCCGGAAGCTGGTCCCGAAGTGCCATCTGCTTTGACTACGCCGCTAAGGGAGGACTTCCCGGTAAGGGAGCGCTCTCCGGCAAGGGAGAACTCTCCGGCAAGGGGCAGCACCGTCGATCCTGCGGCGGTCGAGACCGCAACTGCAGACCTTGGCACAGGTAATTCACTTGCCCAAAAACTTTCCCTTGGGTTCTTCTTCTTCTGATTTTATTCTCTTGGATTTGTGATTGATTTTTCTCCCTTCTTCGTTCTTCAGACCCATCTGCTGCTGAGCCAATGGAGACAGAGGGCGCCGGCGAGGAAGGGGCCGGTGCTGATGAGACCGCCAGCGAGGAGGCCGCCAAGGCTGCCGCCGCAGAAGCCGGCGAGGGGTCGGGCGATCGCATTGATGACCCTGAGGCCGCAGGAGCGCCAGGCGCTGCGCCGACCGCCGATCCCTCTGCCGCTTCTGCGGAGCCGGGCTCCGAGGAGCCCCAGCCCGGCGCCTACTTGAAGGCCGGTGACGATATCTTCATCAAGCTACCCTGGGCGTCGAGCTCCAGGGCGCCGGTCGAGGGGGAAACTTTCGATGAGGAGGTGCTCGCCTCTGCTGGACTGTCATTGGTCGACGCGCCCAGCAGTAGCAGTGGCGAGCCTGAGGAGGAGCAGCTGCTGCGGAAGCTGCTGTCACTCTACCGCGCCCGACAAGCCAAACTGGCTTCCCGGGAAGCGCTTGTCGCGAAGGCGGGAGTTGACATGGAGAAGCGCGCGGAGGAGCTCCGGGGCCACAATCAAGAAGCTCTCCGGTCCCTGGCACAGGAGCGGGAGCGACTCGACGAGGAGCGCACGGCCTTCCTTCTAGAGAAGGCCGAAGCTGAGGAGGAACAAAGGCTGGCCGCCGAGAAGCAGTCCGCACGAGAAGGCGAATTGGTGCAGCGGAAGGCCAACCTCGACAGCTACGAGGAGGAGCTCGCCGAGCGCGAGCAAGCACTTGGCGGGGCGCTCAAGGAAGCAAAGGACGCTGCCGCGATCGTAGAGGCCGCCAAGAAAGAGCTGGAGGAGAAGGTGGCGCAGCTGGAGGCCAATATCGGGAAGAGCGGCGAGGAGCTTGCCGCGCTCAAGCGTGAGCGTGAGAAGGATGCTGCCGCCCACGGTGAGCTGCAAGGTCTTCTCGCTGAGAGGGGCAAGGAGCTCAGCGCCGCCAAGGATTCCAATGCGGACCTGGAGTTGAAGCTGGCCACGCTGATGCAGACGCTGGAGGGCGCCAAGGAGCGGGAGAAAACCTTGTTGGAGAAGGTCAAAGATGACAAGGCGCTGCTGGAGAGCATCGCAGTTACCCAGAACTCGTTCAGAGACACTGTGGAGCACTGGACCAAGGGTCTGGTGAATATTGCCGCAGTCATCAACGAGGAGCTGGCGCAGCTGGGGATGGAGGACTTTGGGTATCCCTCCGACGAGAATCTCCAACCCAGTGCCAAGCTCAGCATGTTCTTCAAGGGCGTGGCGACGGCACTCCAGCGGCTCCGGGAGAGGATCCCAAAGCAGCTGGCCGACGAGTCGTGCAAAATCTGCGTCGGGGTTCTCCAGAAGGTGCTGATGAAGGTGGCCTTCCGCAATCCAGGCCTCAGCTTCACCAACGTCCTCAAGTCCTTGCCGCCTGACACCGATCTGGATGCGCTCAAGGCCCTTGTCACACCCATTGTGGACAAGGTGAGCGAGATCAAGAGGGTTGAGGGCGATCGTGTAGACTAGGCCGCCCGTTTTCTTTTTTTCCCTTGTTGCTGCTAATCACGTTATGAAAACAGTCTGTTAGAGCTGCGACAAGTTATCTTGTAATATAACTTTATTTCTGTTATCAATTGCTATGTTATTTCCTCTACTAGATTCTTTCCTTTGTATGTTTTTACCCTACGCTTCTAGGGAACTTGTCGGCGCAGGCGCCCGAGCCGCGAGCGCTGAGTGCGGAACATCAGCAGCCTGCTGGCGGCGCTGCTTCCGACAAGAAACCTTGTCGCGACTAGATGCAGCACACTTAAGTTGTTGAGCAGACTCGAAACAAAGTAAGGGCGCAACTAGCCACGAGTTGGTTCCTCTGCGCACAGGTTTTCCATACAAAGCAGGGTCGTTCGAGGAAGATAACTCAAAAAATTTAAAAATTGATTGCTCAAACTTTGGCAACTTAGCTTTTCTGTCGTTTGCTTCCCGGCAAGGCAGAAGTTTGCTTGAACGACGCCTGGTCCATACCACAATCTTCTCCTTCCCCCTCGGCAAACTTGTGTGCGAGGGAATCTTCTTTTCCTTTGTTGAAAAAGAAGAAAGAAGAGAAAATAATGATATGCAGCCCTTCGGCTCGTTATTGCTTACTGGATGTAGGTGCTGCACAAAGTGTCAGATAACGCATGCAAGAAAGAAACTAATGCATGAAATGGACAAGTTGTGCGGAGCACATGGGGTTTTACTTATGCACGAGATCTGCGCCCGGCTTTGTACAAAGGATTACATGCAACAGCGGCAAGACTTGTACAAAAGGTGGTTGCCGGAACGGGTTCCGGCAACCGTGCCCTACGGGAAAAACTTACAAAGATGTTCTATGTTCCAGGAGTTGCTCACCGGAATGCCATCTTCGGTCTCAAGGCGGACATCGCCGGGCCTTGTGACTTGTTTCACCCGATAAGGGCCTTCCCACTTTGGCGTCAACTTGTTGGAATTCTTGGCGGACTGAACGCGCCGAAGAACAAGGTCGCCTTCCTCGAAGCTTCTGGCCTTAACTTTGCGGCTATGGTAGCGGCGCAAAGCTTGCTGGTATCGGGCAGCTCGTACAGCAGCCTGAAGACGATCTTCCTCAAGGAGCAGCGCGTCGTCTTGTCGCAGCTGTTCTTGCTCAAGCTCATCATAAGCGAGCACTCGAGGCGATCCATATACGAGTTCCGTGGGGAGAACTGCCTCTGCTCCATAGACTAGAGCAAAAGGTGTCTGGCCAGTGGCTCGATTTGGCGTCGTTCTGATAGACCAAAGAACCACCGGCAGCTCCTCGATCCAGTTTCTTCTGCACTTATGCAGCCTTTCGAAAGTTCTGGTCTTGAGTCCGCGCAGCACTTCAGCATTTGCCCTCTCTGCTTGACTGTTGCTTCTCGGATGAGCAACAGAAGCGAAGCAGACCTTGGCGCCAAGGTCTTGGACGTACTGCATGAAGGTGCGGCTCGTGAATTGCGTGTCGTTGTCGGTGATGATCCTGTTAGGGATCCCGAAACGGCAAACAATTGACCTGAAGAACTTGACTGCCGACTATGCTGTCACCTTCCTCACTGGCTGCACTTCCGGCCACTTTGTGAACTTGTCGATTGCAACGTACAAGTACTCAAAGCCCCCGCAGCTCGGGGGAAAGGGCCGAGGATATCGAGCCCCCAGACCGAAGATGGCCAGGATAAAGGGATCGTCTGGAGAGCTTGAGCTGGCTGGTGTATCTGTTTGGAGTGGAACTGGCACGATTCACACTTGGTTACTTGTGCAGTTGCATCCTGGAGGGCTGTCGGCCAAAAGAAACCTTGCCGGAAAGCTTTGCCGGCAAGTGCTCTTGCTCCAATGTGGTGGCCACATATGCCTCCATGTATCTCTGCCAACAGCTTTTGTCCATCTTCCCGGCAAATACACTTCAATTTTACACCGTTGAGTCTTCTTCTGTACAGTATGCTATCGACAAACTGGTACATACTTGACTGTCGGGCTACTTTTTCCGCTTCTTCTTGCTCTTCGGGAAGTTCTCCTGTCTAAAGGAAATGGACAATCTGTTGTGCCCATGCTGGAGCTTGTGGCTCGACAACAAGGACTAAAGGCACATCTGCTACTGCGGGAACATCCGCTTCTAAGGCAAGGACTTGCGGCCCTGCCGTAGCTTGATGTTCCCGGGCAAGCTTGCCGAAGCAAAACTTGTCGGGAGCGTCTGCTTCAACGGAACAAACCATGAGGCTTGCCGGAGCAGACTGCCCCTCAGCATCCTTGGTGTTGATCTTGGGGACTTTCTTGGCGGCGGCTTCGGGGAGCTCTGCCGGAAAGTAGTCACCAGAAACCAACTTCCTCTTCTTGGTTTGTCTAGTTGATGGTGAAGGTACCACCAGTGCCGTCCTCCTTGGCGGACACCTTCTTGGTCTCAGGTGGAGCTGCCATTGCCTTCTTACACTTGCTGGTGGAGCTCGATGGTGCGTCCTCGACGGTAGCGCAGCACTCCGAAGAGGTGCGCTTGCCGGAGTGGGCATCAGAGCTCTTGCCGGACTTGGTCTTCTTCTTCCCCCCGGGAGCTTCAGCGGCAAGTGTCTTGCGTTCTGCTGCGGCTGCTGCTTCCCGGTAGATCTTGTCGGCACCGATAAGAGCATCCTTCTTGTTGCCAGGGACAGAGATGACACTTATCGGGCCTGGCATTTTCAGTACGTTGTATGCATAGTGAGAGGCTGCCATGAACTTGGCGAGTGCCGGACGGCCAAGGATTCCATTGTAAGGTAATGGAAAGTCAGCAACATCAAATGTGACCCTCTCAGTCCTGAAGTTCAGCTCGCTGCCAAATGTTACCGGCAACGTGATCTTTCCCTCCGGCTTGCTTCTTCCCGGGTTGATTCCTTGAAATGTACCGGTCTCTTCGAGCTCGCTGTCAGGGATCTGGAGTTTCTGGAGCACCGCGGAGGAGATCAGGTTCAAGCCGGCCCCGCCGTCAACTAGCATCTTAGTGACCTTGAGGTTGCGGATTGTTGGTGAAACCAACATCGGCAAGCACCCGACCGTAATTATGTGATCAGGGTGGTCCTCAATATCAAAGATGATAGGCGTGCTGGACCATTTCAGAGGCTTGCGTGACTCGACGGGTGGTTCTGCTGCATTAACTTCCCGCACCCACTGCTTGAGCTGGCGGTGCGAGGTGTGCAGAGAAGTACCACTGATGAGGACATCAATACAATTGTTACACCCACATCCCCTGCTGCTATACATACTGGACCAATTACTAGAGCTCGTGCACGCCAACTAAATTACCAGGTACTTTCGTTTCTTGGTAATGATTCTAATGTTCATGAGAATATGATGCTGCCTAAATTGGATACATTTGTTTTGCTTACAAATGAAGGGCCTAGCTTGGAGAAGGATGAACATTGGAGCAAGAACAAGCATGGAGATGATGGCATGCGCAAGGGGAACAAGAACGGAGTTACAAGTGATGATTTCAGGACTTTGAAGCCACCATAATGGGTGCATGAAGTCTTGGACGAAATATACAAGATGCCACTTCATAAATTTTGTCCCGAGGCTATTTTAGGTGCTGCGTCACCTTATTATTGGGCCAGGCCCATGTAATTTCGAAATACATAAGTATAGGCTATTTTTAGAGTCCGTATGTGTGGGGAAACAAGAGATAGGGTTGATTTCGGACCCCTCCACCAAGGGCCACGAAATTCCCTCCCCTTCCTCCATATATACAGCCCTTAGGGCATCGTTTAGACTTTGGGTTTTGTTTAGATAAAAAGTTCGCCATAGCTGCAACTTCGCGTACTTCGTTTGTGTTCAACGACCAGACAAAGGCGTCACAGAACCCCACCTTGATCAATAAAGCTTTCATCTTATATTCGCAATATCCAGATTGCAATCTTAGTTTCTTGCTTGTTCTTCGTTTGCTCGCAGGAAACAGACCCTCGTGGTCAGGTTGATCGTGCTCCGGCGTGGTCAATAACCTCTCGGAGTTGGTTTAGCGATTGCTAAGGCGCGACGTCCTCGCACGTTCGTAGTCGGATCGTCAAAGTCGACTTCCACCAAAGCGATATCCATCATCTCATTGAAAGACGGGACACCTTTGCCTCTATCAAGTGGTATCAGATTTCCAGGTTGCTCGGTGAGATTTTACAGTTTTTCGTAGTTTAGATCGAGTCTGTTCTTCATACCTACAGTCCATGAAAAAGCCACAAAAAAATTAGGGTTAGTTCATCATATCCGAACCAATCTGAGCCTTTGCATAATCTTTTTAGGGTTTTGCTTTGTTGAATTTGCGGTTGCATCGTCGTTTCTAGTTGCTGGTCTTAGAGTCTAGTCTTTTAGAGTTTTGAGTTCTGGTCATAAGTTGTCACGCCGCCGCCGCACCATCATCATCACCCCTGCCATCTACCACCACCGCTTATCCGCCACCGCTTCGAATCCGTATCCATATACCACCACAGCTGTCATATACCACCACCGCTGCCATCTACCACCATATATCCACCACCAATCCGAGTTCTTGTCATATTAGGTTTGTTTTCGAGATCCATCTAGATTCCGATTCGTGTTTCCTTGCCGGAGTCAGGTAGCCACGCTCCGTTTAGGCCCAAAATTTTTCGAAAACGCATTTTTCGAAAAAATTTCTGGCTATCCTATTTTTAGGTGTTTCTGAGTGTTTTGAGACAGGTGCCATTATAGGAAGTTTTTTTGACCCGTTTCCAGTTTTTGGGTCCGGGCAGTCGAAAAAAAAAATTGGTCGAAACAATTTCGTGCCCATCCTGTCAGTTTGAGCTAGGAAGAGTTTTGAGACACTCGCCATTATAGTGATTTTTCGCAAAAAAAAAGCAGCGCAAAAAAAAGAGCGCAAAAAAAAGAGCGAAAAAAAATTCAGAGTGTGCTTTTCCCTTGTTTACGTGACGCGCCGTGATTTTGTTGGTGTTCTAGGCTCGCGTCTCTAGCACAGTCTAGCCTAGGACCAGCACAGTACCGTCTTTGAGCGTTTATTCAACTTTGCATCTCTGAATTGATTATTGCTGACCCTTTTTGCTACCATATTATAAGCCTTCCCAGCTCCACATACATCTACGTCGTGCGTTTGACTCTCCCTGGTAGTCGCTCTATCCAAGCTTTGAGAAGTTTTGACTACAACGGTTGCCGATCACCACCTGCTGCTGGGTAAGAACTGGTAAGAATTTGAGTTTTGCTTGACGGGTTTGTGATACACCACCACCACTTCTTAGTAGTCTGTAGGATCATATTCTTGTGTGTTTCTATTGCTGCTAACCATGCCAGGATCACAAGACGACGAGATTGACTGGGAGAACTTATCGACAAGGAGCTTCATGATAAGTTTCAGCAAATGATGACGGAACAAGTGCAAGATGTGCTGAACAATTTTGAAGAGGCCATGGAGAAGATTACTGGCCTTGAGAAGACGTTCGAAACAAAGCTCGATAACAGATTTAATGAACTGCTTGCGCATCTTCCACCACCGGCTGCACCTCGCACCTCTGCAACAACAACAACTACGCCCCCTTCTGAATCAGTATGGACGAGCACAACGTGTTCCTATTGAGCCAGGACAAAATTCTGGTGCCGCTGCTACTGCTGTTGGTGTTTCTTTGGCTCCTGCTACTGCTGCTGCTGGTACCCAGGAGGATGATGAGTATGCGGGCGATTATGAGGATGAGGTTGATCAAAATCAGATCTACGAGCAGCCACCAGCACCACCACCAGCAGGTCGACCTCAGGTATATATTCGTAATGGTAGGCCTGCACCACCACCTCAGGTACGAGATGATGTCCATATTCCTAAACTGAAATTGAATATTCCACCATTTGAGGGTAGATATGTTCCTGATATATACCTTACTTGGGAGTTAGAAACTGAACAACGATTTACATGTTTACAATATCCTGAGGAGAGACGAGTTGCTGCTGCTGTTTGTGCTTTCACTAGTTTTGCATGTGTATGGTGGTCTGAACATTGTAGATTATATCCTATTCCAACTACTTGGGCTGCTTTCAAAACTACTATGCGTACGCGTTGGGTTCCACCATATTATCAACGTGAATTGCTTCAAAAATTGCAGCGTTTAAGACAAGGGAAAAATTCTGTAGAAGAATATTATCAGGAATTACAAACTGGCATGATTAGATGTGGTATTGTTGAGGAGAATGAAGCTATGCTTGCATGTTTTCTGGGTGGATTAAATAGAGAGATTCAGACCATTCTAGACTATAAGGAGTATACTAATATCACTCGTTTATTCCATCTTGCTTGTAAAGCTGAACGTGAAGTGCAGGATTGACAAGCATTGGGGCGAACTAACTTTTCTGCAGGCCGACCTTCATCATGGACACCACGTGCATCTTCTACTTCAACTGCACCAGCACCTCCATCCGGTGCCACCTCCAGCCGTGATACAAGAAAACAGGCACAACCACCATTATCTGCCAAGAGCGCACCTGCGGGGCCTGCACAGCGTTCTTCTTCTTGCATGGCATCAACAGGGCACACAAGTGATATTATTTGTCGTCGTTGTAAGGGAGGAGGTCATTATGCGAGGGAATGCAAATCTCCGCATGTGATGATTGCTACCGCGGATGGTGGATATGAGTCCGCTAGTGACTATGATGAGGAGACATTGGCTCTTATTACACGTGAAGAACATGGTGGAGATGATTCTGATCATGAGACGCAATACATGGCTCCTGAAGACGCTGACAGGTATGAATGTTTAGTTGCTCAACGTGTTTTGAGTGTGCAGGTCACACAAGCTGAGCAAAATCAGAGGCACAATTTGTTCCATACCAAGGGAGTTGTGAAGGAACGTTCTGTGCGCGTCATAATAGATGGAGGGAGCTGCAACAACTTGGCTAGCATGGAGATGGTGGAGAAGCTTTCTCTCACCACAAGACCACATCCACATCCTTACTACATCCAATGGTTCAACAACAGCGGCAAGGTTAAGGTAACACGTACTGTTCGTGTGCATTTTAGTATCTCTACATATGCTCATTATGTTGATTGTGATGTGGTACCTATGCAAGCATGTTCCTTATTACTTGGTAGACCATGGCAATTTGATAAAAATTCTGTACACCATGGTAGAAACAATCACTATACTCTTGTTCATAAGGATAAAAATATTACTTTGCTTCCTATGACTCCTGATTCCATTTTGAAAGATGATATTAATAGAGCTAATAAAGCACAACAGGAGAAGAATAAGAGTGAAAATCATATTGTGGCAAAAGAATTTGAGCAACAAATGAAGCCTAATAATAAACCATCTAGTGTTGCTTCTGAAATTAAATTGAAAAGTGCATGTTTATTTGCCACCAAATCTGATATTGATGAGCTAGATTTCAGCAAATCTGTTTGCTATGCTTTTGTGTGCAAAGAGGCATTATTTTCATTCGAGGACGTGCCTTCCTCTTTGCCTCCTGCTGTCACTAACATTTTGCAGGAGTTCGCTGACGTATTTCCACAAGACGTGCCACCGGGATTACCGCCTATTCGAGGGATTGAGCATCAGATTGACTTAATTCCCGGTGCTTCACTGCCAAACCGTGCACCATACCGTACCAATCCAGAGGAGACGAAGGAGATTATGCATCAAGTACAAGAGCTTCTCGACAAAGGTTATATACGCGAATCCCTTAGTCCTTGTGCTGTTCCTATTATTCTAGTGCCGAAAAAGGATGGTACATCACGTATGTGTGTTGATTGTAGAGGCATTAATAATATTACTATTCGTTATCGTCATCCTATTCCTAGGCTAGATGATATGCTTGATGAATTGAGTGGCTCTACAATATTCTCCAAAGTTGATTTGCGTAGTGGCTACCATCAAATTCGTATGAAATTGGGAGATGAATGGAAAACAGCATTTAAAACTAAGTTTGGATTATATGAGTGGTTAGTCATGCCTTTTGGGTTAACTAATGCACCTAGTACTTTCATGAGATTAATGAACCAAGTTTTACGTGCTTTCATTGGACGATTTGTGGTAGTTTACTTTGATGACATACTGATTTATAGCAGATCTTTGGAAGAACATTTGGAACATTTACGTGCTGTTTTTATTGCTCTACGTGATGCACGTTTGTTTGGTAACCTTGGGAAGTGCACCTTTTGCACCGACCGAGTATCTTTTCTTGGCTATGTTGTTACTCCACAGGGAATTGAAGTTGACAAAGCCAAGATTGAAGCTATTGAGAGTTGGCCGCAGCCCAAAACGGTCACACAAGTGAGGAGTTTTCTTGGCCTCGCTGGATTCTATAGGCGTTTTGTGAGAGATTTCAGCACCATTGTTGCACCTCTCAACGAGCTTACAAAGAAGGATGTGCCTTTTGTTTGGGGTACCGCACAGGAAGAAGCCTTCACGGTATTGAAAGATAAGTTGACACATGCTCCTTTACTCCAACTTCCTGATTTTAATAAGACTTTTGAGCTTGAATGTGATGCTAGTGGAATTGGATTAGGAGGTGTGTTATTACAAGATGGCAAACCAGTTGCATACTTTTCTGAAAAATTGAGTGGGCCTAGTCTGAATTATTCTACTTATGATAAAGAATTATATGCTCTTGTTCGGACTTTAGAAACATGATAAAGAATTTGTTATACATTCTGATCATGAATCTTTGAAACATATTAAAAGTCAAGCTAAACTGAATCGTAGACATGCTAAATGGGTTGAATTCATTGAGACTTTCCCTTATGTCATTAAACACAAGAAGGGAAAAGAAAATGTTATTGCTGATGCATTGTCTCGTCGCTATACTATGCTTTCACAACTTGACTTCAAAATATTTGGTTTGGAGACCATCAAAGATCAATATGTGCATGATGCTGATTTTAAAGATGTAATGCAGAATTGTAAAGAAGGAAGAATGTGGAACAAGTTTGTTGTTAACGATGGATTTGTGTTTCGTGCTAACAAGCTATGCATTCCAGCTAGCTCCGTTCGTCTTTTGTTGTTGCAGGAGGCGCATGGAGGAGGATTAATGGGACACTTTGGCGTGAAGAAGACGGAGGACGTACTTGCTACACATTTCTTTTGGCCAAAGATGAGACGGGATGTTGAGCATTTTATTGCTCGCTGCACTACATGTCAAAAAGCTAAGTCACGACTCAATCCTCATGGTTCATATATGCCTTTGCCCGTACCTAGTGTTCCTTGGGAGGATATATCTATGGACTTTGTTTTAGGTTTACCTCGAACAAAGAAGGGGAGGGATAGCATATTTGTTGTCGTGGATAGATTGTCGAAAATGGCACACTTTATACCATGTCATAAAAGCGATGATGCTGTTAATGTTGCTGATTTGTTCTTTCATGAAATTATTCGCTTGCATGGTGTGCCAAATACTATTGTTTCAGATCGTGATACTAAATTTCTTAGCCACTTTTGGAGATGTTTATGGGCTAAGTTGGGGACTAAACTGCTTTTTAGTACTACTTGTCACCCCCAAACTGATGGACAAACTAAAGTAGTCAATAGAACGTTGTCTACTATGCTTAGGGCTGTTTTGAAGAATAATAAGAAAATGTGGGAGGAATGCTTGCCTCATATTGAATTTGCTTATAATCGTTCATTGCATTCTACTAGTAAGATGTGCCCTTTTGAAGTTGTGTATGGTTTCCTACCTCGTGCACCTATTGATTTGTTGCCTCTTCCATCTTCGGAGAAGGTTAATTTTGATGCTAAACAACGTGCTGAATTGATTTTAAAAATGCATGAGTTAACTAAGGAAAACATTGAGCGCATGAATGCTAAATATAAACTTGCTGGAGATAAGGGTAGAAAACATGTTGTGTTTGCACCTGGAGAGCTTGTTTGGTTACATTTGCGTAAGGATAGATTTCCTGATTTGTGCAAATCAAAGTTAATGCCACGTGCTGATGGTCCCTTTAAGGTGTTAGAGAAAATAAATGATAATGCATATAAACTTGAGCTGCCTGCAGATTTTGGGGTTAGTCCCACTTTTAACATTGCAGATTTGAAGCCTTATTTGGGTGAGGAAGATGAACTTCCGTCGAGGACGACTTCATTTCAAGAAGGGGAGGATGATGAGGACATCAATACAATTGTTACACCCACAGCCCCTGCTGCTATACATACTGGACCAATTACAAGAGCTCGTGCACGCCAACTAAATTACCAGGTACTTTCGTTTCTTGGTAATGATTCTAATGTTCATGAGAATATGATGCGGCCTAAATTGGATACATTTGTTTTGCTTACAAATGAAGGGCCTAGCTTGGAGAAGGATGAACATTGGAGCAAGAACAAGCATGGAGATGATGGCATGCGCAATGGGAACAAGAACGGAGTTACAAGTGATGATTTCAGGACTTTGAAGCCACCATAATGGGTGCATGAAGTCTTGGACGAAATATACAAGATGCCACTTCATAAATTTCGTCCCGAGGCTATTTTAGGTGCTGCGTCACCTTATTATTGGGCCAGGCCCATGTAATTTCGAAATACATAAGTATAGGCTATTTTTAGAGTCCGTATGTGTGGGGAAACAAGAGATAGGGTTGATTTCGGACCCCTCCACCAAGGGCCACGAAATTCCCCCCTCTTCCTCCATATATACAGCCCTTAGGGCATCGTTTAGACTTTGGGTTTTGTTTAGATTAAAAGTTCGCCAGAGCTGCAACTTCGCGTACTTCGTTTGTGTTCAACGACCAGACAAAGGCGTCACAGAACCCCACCTTGATCAATAAAGCTTTCACCTTATATTCGCAATATCCAGATTGCAATCTTAGTTTCTTGCTTGTTCTTCATTTGCTCGCAGGAAACAGACCCTCGTGGTCAGGTTGATCGTGCTTCGGCGTGGTCAATAACCTCTCGGAGTTGGTTTAGCGATTGCTAAGGCGCGACGTCCTCGCACGTTCGTAGTCGGATCGTCAAAGTCGACTTCCACCAAAGCGATATCCATCATCTCATCGAAAGACGGGACACCTTTGCCTCTATCAACCACCGTCAATGCACAGGACCTCTGTGGCTTTCTGGAACTCTTGCTCATCAGTCTCCTCATCATCCATGTCTTCATCGTCATCATCAACTTCATCCTTGTCGCGGCCGCGAGGAGGTCTGTCTCCTTGCCGCTGCTTGGCCTTGCCGCGGCGTCCTCCTCGGCTGGGACGTTTCTTGCCGGATCCCCCAGCACCTTCCTGGGCCTTCTCCTTGTCGTGCCGCTCGTATTCAGCTTTCTGTTGCTCAACAAGCTGCTCGACTTTCTTACAGTTCTGGAGATCATGGCCCTTGGTGCGGTGGATCTTGCAATACTGCTTGTTGGTGCTGTCCTGCTTGTCGGCGACCGCCACCTCCACGGCAACCTCCTTGCCGGAGTCACCAGCTTTGGCTTCCTTGGCGCCACCACCGTTGCCGGACTCCTCAACAACTAGCACCTCTTTGCCTTTCCTCCTTCTGTTGTTCCGCCGCCGGTTTTTCCTTGTCGGGGCAGCATCTTCACTGTCAGATCCTCCCGCTCCTACACTCTCTCCGGGGAGTCTCCTCCCTTCCTCAGCACGTGCACACTTGTCGGCCAGTGCATATAACTCACTGACGTCCCTGATCTTGTACATCGCCATTTCCTCCCGCATCCTACGGTTTCGCACGTTCTGATGGAACGCGCTGATCACCGCGGCAGGGTGGACGTCTGGGATGTTGTGCTGCACACTGCTGAATCTCTGAATGTACTTGCGCAGGGGCTCTCCTTCCTTCTGGGCAAGCAGATGAAGATCACTCTCCTGGCCATGAGGCTTGTGTCCGCCTATGAAGGCGCCAACAAACTGATGGCACAGATCAGCCCAAGAGGATATGGAGTTGTCCGGCAAGTGCATGAGCCAGGACCTGACGTTAGGCTTGAGTACCAGCGGGAAGTAGTTGGTAAGGATCGTGTCATCCCGTCCCCCAGCAGCCTGCACCGGAATGGTGTAAATGCTGAGGAACTCCGACGGATGCGTCTTGCCGTCGTACTTCTCCGGTACGTCTGGCTTGAAGTTCTTCGTGCTGGGCCACTGGACTTGCCGCAGCTCACGAGTGAACGCAGGGCAACCTACCGCGTACGGCAGATCGCCTGGTTCCCCTGGCGCATGCATGTCAACAGAGGGCCCAGCGCGCTTGTCGGATTGACGTCGCGCTTCTCTTCGGCGCTCGATGCGAGTTCGAGCATCTTCTTGTTGTCGATCATGAAGAACTTGGCGCTGATCGCGACGAGCTCGTGGATCCGAAGATGCGGTGGAGTCGCTGTCCAGGTGGATCCGGCGAGTCGGTGATCTTGGCCTTCGGGGTGGTGATTGCATGGTAGTTGCACCTCCACCCGTTTCATCGTCGCCGGCTCGCGCCCGGCAACCCTGCCGCGGCGGCAACGTGCTCGGCCGCCGTGGAGTGTCGCCGTTGGCGTAGCCGATGAGACTCTGAATGGTGGCCCTCCATTCGTCGATCTTGTCCGACGTCAGAGGGTAATCTAGGAGAAGTTGAGCTCGCGCCAAAGCTTCTGCTGGAGTGGTGGGTGGCAGTGGCGGACGGCGCGAGGAGCGGGACGTGCTCGGACTTCTAACTATGTTAGAAGGAGCAGTATCCCGTCCAGGCGACCGTGCCCCGCTCGTGCCAGCACGCTGGCGTGCATGCTGGTCTTGAGCACCCCGAGATCCACCAGCTTTGTCTTGGCCTATCATGCGTATGGCACTGCAAGTGCCATGACGCTGTTGGTCTTGCGCCTCCTGAGAGTGGCCTGGAACATGTACAGTCATCGAGGTTTGTGCAGCCTTGTTCTTGGACCTGGCAGCATCATAAGCTTCCTCATCGACGTCCATTCTTCCGCCGGCGTCCATTCCACCACCCGTTTGCTCCAACGGTGGCGGAAGTGACGTGGACGGAGCGGCTGCCGCCGAAGTCTTCTTCTTCGGTGGCATGTTGATGAAGGGAATGAAGATCTAGCTCGTGTGAACGCCGGATCAGGTTCACACAATCTCGACGCACCCCCTACCTGGCGCGCCAAAGATGTCGGGGGAAACTGATCCACAAACACCTATGGGGCCGGCGGACCGGGCCCCTTTCGGTTCGGCGGGGGGGCGGAGATCGCACGAAGAGCAGATCACGGCGAAGCACACGAGCAGTTTACCCAGCTTCGGAGCTCTCCGGAGAGATAACACTCCTACTGCTGCTTGTTTGGTTGTATTATCTTGTGTTCTTGCTCCAGAGAGAGCCTAGTGTTTTTCTGGGTTCCGAACTAGTCGAACTTCGCGAACCAGTCGAACCGAACCCCCTCTACGTTGTGCATGGGCCTCCTTTTATACGCTAAAGGGGTCACTGATAGGTGGCAACGCAGAGAAGGGTACAAATGTAAAAAGTGAGGTGGTTGGTACAGTTATTTGTACAGTGCACCCTACCTAACCCTGACGGCAGGGGACAAGGGCATTAAATGCCCGTCTGAGTCGCCCGAATAGTGCAGAAAAGGACCGTTAGGGGCGCCACCGTTCGCCACGATGGCGATCTTGTCAGCTTCGCATGCCACTGCGCACCGCTGGCTGCAAAGCCTCCCGCCACGCGCGCCTGGAGAGGCCCCCAGAGCGACACGTTGGTGGATGCGCTGGAGCGTGGGCACAGAGTGGCCGCCTGCCGCGGCAAGCGCCTTGCCGCTGCTGCTATCTTGTCGGGTCCGGAAGCTTGTCGCTCACCGGGCTTCGAGGTACTTTGGTTGGTCTTCCCAGCAAGCTCCTCTTGCTGGGGCCTTGTTGCCTTGCCGGAGCGCGTGGCGCGTCGCGGCAAGTTCCTTGAAGTGCCTTGGTTGGCCTTCCCGGCAAGCTCCTCTTGCCGGGGCCTTGTCTCCTGAGCTTAAATACTTTGTTCTTGAATGGCTCCAAGGGAACCACGGAGGATCTTGGCGTTCGCTCGGCAAGCCTTGCCGCGGGGTGCTGCAACTGCCCGTGCACAAGTTCGGGGTACTAGGGTACCCCTATTCTAGTACACCGACACATGCATCATGCACTTCGACCTTATATTGGAGTCTTTGTTGTGGTTTACTTCGATGATATTCTTGTGTTTAGCAAAACCATGAAAGAGCATCTTGATCATGTTAGGGCTGTTTTACAAACACTTCGCAAGGAAAGTCTTTATGCAAACATGAAAAAGTGCACATTTGGTGTTGACAAAGTGGTTTTCTTGGGTTTCGTTGTCCCTTCCAAGGGTGTCCATGTTGATGAAACTAAAATTGAAGCAATTAAAACTTGGCCCCAACCCACCAATTTGCAACAAGTGCTAAGTTTTCTTGGTCTTGTGGGTTTTTATCGTCACTTTGTGAAAGATTTTAGCACAATTGCAGCTCCTTTGCATGCCTTGAGTAGGAAGAATACTCCTTTTGTTTGGGGATCTTTGCCATCCACCGCTTTTGATGAGCTCATGTCCTTGCTTACTCATGCTCTGATTCTTGCTTTGCCCAATTTTGGCAAAACTTTTGAGGTTCATTGTGATGCAAGTGGTACCGGAATTGGCGGAGTTTTGATGCAAGAAAAACGAGCCATTGCATATTTTAGTGAAAAACTCTCCAGTGCTCAACTTAACTATCCCATATATGACAAAGAATTTTATGCTTTAGTGCGTGTACTACATGTTTGGGAACATTATCTTAGACCTCATGAGTTTGTCATCCATACCGATCATGAAACGCTTAAGTACTTAAAAGGTCAAACTAAGTTCAACAATCGTCATGCCTAATGGAGTGAATTTATTGAATCTTTCCCCTATGTGATCAAGTACATTAAGGGTAAGGAAAATGTAGTTGCGGATGTGCTTTCACGCATATGCACGCTTGTCACTAAACTTGAGTTGAATGTTATTGGTTTTGAGCACATCAAATACTTGTATGCTAATGATCCATCTTTTGCTATTCCTTATGCTAAGTGTTTGACGCATACTTCCTTGGAACAATATTATATCAAGGATGTTTATCTTATGAAAGCTAACAAACTTTGCATTCCTGAGTCTTCCCTTCATTTGCTACTTTTGCAAGAGGCTCATGGAGGCGGACTCATGGGACACTTTGGACGAGATAAGACATTCGCCACGCTCTCCAAGAACTACTTTTGGCCAAAGATGTTTCGAGACGTCTCACGCTTCACCACCCGATGCTCTACATGTCGCAAAGCTAAGTCTAAAGCTCAATCTCATGGTCTTTACATGCCTCATCCTATTCCTTATCAACCTTGGGAAGACGTTAGCATGGACTTTGTACTTGGTTTGCCTAGAACTCAAAATGGAAAGGATTCCGTGTTTGTTGTTGTGGACCGATTTTCTAAGATGGCACATTTCATCCCTTGCAACAAGATAGACGATGCTTCACATGTTGCAAATATCTTGAAATCTTGCGTCTCCATGGAGTACCAAAGACAATCGTCTCTGACCGCGACGTCAAGTTCTTGAGTTACTTTTGGAAGACCCTATGCGCCAAGCTCGGAATCAAGCTCTTGTTCTCATCCGCATACCATCCTCAAACCGACGGCCAAACGGAGGTGACGAACCGGACTCTCTCCACTCTACTTCGCGTGTTGATCAAGAAGAACATAAAGGAGTGGGAGGCATGTCTATCCATCGCCGAGTACGCCTACAACCGTGCAAGACATTCGACTACCGGCAAGTCCCCCTTTGAGGTCGTCTACGACTTCAACCCGTTGTCACCATTGGACATTCTACCTCTTCCTCTACAAGAGCGCACCAACATTGATGCAAGTGCACGGGCAAGCTACATCAAGAAGATGCATGAGGATACAAGGCACACCATCGAGCGCCAAGTACAATGACTAGTGACCAAGCTCAACATCAACAAGCAACCCATGATCTTCAACATAGGTGATCTCATGTGGCTACACCTCCGCAAGGACCGCTTCCCCAATGAACGCAAGTCCAAACTTCTCCCTCGAGCCGATGGACCCTTCAAGGTGCTAGCACGCTACAATGACAACGCCTACAAGATTGACCTCCCACGAGACAAGTACAACATGAGCGACATCTTCAACATCCAAGACCTCTCGCCTTTCCATGGTGATGAAGATTTTGATCTGAGGTCAGATCTTTCCCAAGGGGGGGAGATGATGCGGAGCATCCCTCGCTCATCCCCATGGACGTGTCTACATCTCCCTCAACACCACTTGGACCCATGATAAGAGCTAGAGCAAAGGCTATCAAAGATAAGGTGAACTCGCTCCTTTCCGAACTCCCTCTCTCTACTCACGAGACTTGGCTACTACCTCATATGGACACTCTTTGTGTGATCAGGTACCTAGAGGAAAGCCATGGTACATCTACATCCATTGGACAAGGAGGCAAGGCTACCAACCGCGAAGGTCAAGAAGAAGATCTACCGGAGAAAACTCCAGCCACCGGACGACCGGTCGGGACCGGACGTCCGGCGCCTGAAGCCCCGGCTGCCAAATCCCAGCCAACGCAGGCCCCCGCGAGCGGACGTCCGGCCCGGACCGGACGACCGGACACACTCTCCAGCGAGCGGACGACCGAAGTCACCGGACGTCCGGCACCCCCCAACAGAATGGATATTAATGGAAGTATGAAGATTCCAGACGACCGGCGCCCCCTTCACAGAACGCATCCAGTGGACGTCCGATGACACCGGACGACCGGTCCCCAGCGGACGTCCGGTACCTGTCTGTGCACAGTTTCGGGCCGAAGCCCATGTACCCCTCCACTTCGCCCCCTTTTGCACTAAGACTATAAATAGGCCTCTCCCACCTCCTAGCTAGGGTTAGCACTGGATTAGCTCATATTTGTGTGAGAGCCTTGCTCATCCACTTGGATACTTCTCCTCGGAGTTCACGACCTCTTCGGAGAAGATCCCCCAAGCGGATTCAAGACCTCTTTTTAGGGAAGACCATCAAGACCTCACGGAGAAGAACGGTTCCTTTGTATCCTTACCTTTGTTGATTGTGGATCATGTGTTACTCTTTGTGTTCGGTGATCTAGCACTTGTGTGATTGATTCCTTGTCGGTTTAGTGATTCTCTCTCGTTCTCCCCGTGTTTCCCCTTTGTGCTTCCGCGTACTCTTTGTGATTCCCCATAGGATCCACTCCAAACGTGAAAGATCGTCACCATAGGGTTCCGCCCTACATAAACAACCTCGCCACCGACTTGCGACTCTCCGAGCAATGTACACGAGACTACTTCGACAACAAGCTCGACGCGCACAAGCAAGAGAATGATGCAAGAATGGACGAGATCCGAGCTTTGTTGGTGAACCGGCGTCCTTCAACTTCTTCATACTCAAGACGGAGCCACTCAAGTCTACACTCCAACGACTCCTTCTCCGGTTCAAGTACACCATCATCGAACACTCTTCGACGAGTCACGCGTCAAGACCGTCATGCATCTCACAACCCGCTACACGACAAGCATTCACAAGAGCAAGTCGATGAGCAAGTCCCTCGTCCTCACTCAAACCAAGTTGCTTTTGCTCAAGCTCAAGAATTTCAACGACTAAGGCGCCAAGAGGAAGAACAAGCGCGTCTACACCAAGAGCAACAAGACGCCGAGGCCCAACGTCTTCAACAACAACAACGTGAAGCACAAGCTCTTGAGGCACAACGTGCCCTTCAAGAATCAAGTCAAGCCATCGCCAACCGCAATTGCGAACGACGCAATCAAGAGGAAGCCCTTTGAGAAGAAATCCAAGAGAGGAACTACCAACCGCGCGGGCAACGTCAAGTTCCTCAAGCTCCTTCACAAGCTCGTCACGCTCCACCTCAACCTCAAGTTCAACAAGAGAAAGTTGATCATGGACTTTCTCCACGCCAAGAGCAACATGAGGATGACTACCCTCCACGTCAACGACGTCATCATCACCATCGCGAACAACACAATGAAGAGCAACGCTATGGCAAGCTCAAATTCACAATGCCCAAGTTCAATGGAAGCAATGATCCCGAAGAGTACCTCTCATGGGCATTGAAGGTCGACAAAATCTTTCGTTTGCACTACTATGAGGAAGAGAAGAAGATCGGTATGGCATCACTTGAGTTCCAAGACTATGTGCTCATATGGTGGGAACAAGTCCTTGAGCGTCGAGAAGCTAGAGGTGAACCACCTATCACCACTTGGGCTCAAATGAAGGAAGTCATGCGAGCACGTTTTGTGCCAACCTACTACAAGTGCGATCTCTTCAAGAAGCTACAACTCCTCAAGCAAGGAACAAAGAGTGTTGAAGAATACTACAAGGAAATGGAGATAGCCATGATTCAAGCCAATGTCACGAAAGATGATGAGCAAACAATGTCATGATTCTTGAATGGATTCAATCATCCCAGCAAGAAGATCGCCGACTTCCAACCCTACTCCAACCTCATTGAGCTCGTACATCAAGATACAAAGGCAAGATGACTTCAAGTACATGAAGTACTCGTCCAAGACCTACAGCTTCTCCAACAACCAAGCTTCAACAATTACTCCAACTTCTACATCAACCAAGCCTTCTCCAAGCAACGACGACAAGCCAAGTAACAAGAAAACTTTGTCAAGTTCAAGTTATCTTCCTCCTACTACAAGCAACTTCAAGCCGCGTGCTTCATCATCTACTCCGATCGATGAGACCATCAAGACAAGCTCCTTCAAGTGTTTCACTTGCGGCGGCCAAGGCCACAAGTCCTATGAATGCACAAACAAGCGCACCATGATCCTCAACGACGATGGCACCTACGACTCCATGAGTGATGAGGAGATGGAAGCCCTTGAGCAAGTGGCCATGCACTGGCGCGTGAACGAGGATGACAATGATCGAGTCCTTTGTGATGAGGATTCGAGCCCCGCTCTCGTTGTCTCCAAGGTCTTGACTCTTCAACATCGAAAAGTAGAAGACCAAAGATACCATATCTTCCACACAAAGGCCGACATCAATGGAAGGTCTGTCAAGGTCATCATCGATGGAGGTAGCTGTCAGAACTTGGCAAGTGAAGAACTCTGGTCCAAGCTTCAATTGGTAAAGAGGAAGCACCCGCACCCTACAAGGTTCAATGGCTAAGTGACTCCGGCACTATATGAGTTGAGCATACGGTCCAAGTCTCCTTCAAAATTGGTGCATATGAGGACACTTTGGAGTGTGATGTGGTCCCAATGACCGTTTGCCACCTCCTTCTTGGTCGACCATGGCAATTTAACCGTGGTGTCATCCATAATGGGCGCACCAATCACTATAGTTTCAAGATGAAAGGGAAGGAATATGTACTAGGACCTATGTCTCCTAGTCAAGTGATAGCCGACAAGCAAGCCACCCATCATGGAGAGAAGAGTGAGAAAGTGATCCACCAAAAAGTGAGTGAGAGCCACAAGCCAAACTTGAGCGCCTCTTTGCCTAGAGAGAAAAACCTCATACTATTTGCCACAAAAAGTGAGATGAGATAAGTGTGTGAGAACCCATCGAGTGTGATGCACTTTGTCCTTGTGTGCAAGGATGGAGAACCAAAAACTAACACCTCTCATGAGCTAGCTTTAGTGCTTCAATCTCTTTTGCAGGAATTCCAAGATGTTTTCCCATATGAGCTACCTCCGGGCCTACCTCCTCTTCGAGGAATTGAGCATCGAATTGACCTCATCCCCGGAGCGCTACTTCCAAACAAAGCTCCATACCATGTCAACCCCGAAGAAACTAAGGAGATTCAACGGCAAGTACAACAACTCATCGACAATGGTCATGTACGTGAAAGCTTAAGGCCTTGTGCCATTCCCGTTATACTTGTGCCTAAGCCAGATGGAAGTTTCCGCTTGTGTTCCGATTGTAGACCTATAAATGCTATTACCGTTCGCTATAGGCATCCCATTCCTCGCTTAGATGATATGCTTGATGAACTTAGCAGAGCCAACTTTTTCTCAAAAATTGATCTTAAAAGTGGCTATTATCAAATCCGCATTCAAGAGGGTGATGAATGGAAAACTGTTTTCAAAACCAAATTTGGCTTATATGAGTGGTTAGTTATGCCTATGGGTGTTTGGCTCACATGAATTGGAAGAACAGAGGAATGGAGAAACAAAGTGATGCGACGAGTGTACAACCTCTTTGGCATAGCCTTGTGGACCTCAGCATCATTGGGTTGGACGTGGAGGATGGTGCTGATGCTGGTGTGATTGTCAGAGGCGGGGAAGAAGATCCGAGGCCTCTGGAAAAGACGCCGAGGGTACTGCTCCGCTGTGATGGACGGTTCCGTCGTTGGAGCAGCTCCACTGAGGTGTACGGCGACAAGGCTGAAGCATGACAAGACAGACAACGTTAATCTGAAGTGGGACCCTAATATCATCTGCAATAGATGATGTAAAATACATCACCAAAAAGTGCTAGATGTAAAACGCATCAGCCGCGCCACGGCCGCTCCGACAGATGCTGTAAGTACTGTTCACTCTGAACTTAACTGAAGAAAATGAACTTCACAGTTGAAACTGAATTTTACTGTCAAAACTGATTGAACTAGTAACAGAGCATTGCAATAGATGTTTAGGGCGTTCGAGCATTAGTAGTAAAGAAGCAGTGATCTAAATCAGCAGACGCTCGAGCAGGGAACGCACTAGCAGAGAGCAAGTTGTGCAGTAGCACCGCGAGCGAGTGCTAAAGCAGCAACTCCTGTAGCTGCCGGAGGTCGTGCAGCAGCAGCAGCAGCAGCAGCGCAAGCGAGAGCAAGAGCAGAGCAGCAGCACGAACGAAAGCAGGAGCAGTGCAGCAGCGCGACCGACAGCAAGAACAGAGCCGCAGCGCGAGCGAGAGCCGGAGCAGCTGCAGCTAGTGCTGTTGTTGAAGTCGCCGCCGAGGAAGCAACGACATGGGGGAGAGACGCCATGGATGATGTGGCCGGCGACGGCGCCATTGATGGAGACGCCCTGTCTGCTCGGTATCGAGGACTGGCAGCCCCGTGAGGTCGAATAAAAGATAAAATGCAGCGGTGAGTGCAGAACCTCCTTGGTGGCGCCGAGTTGGCCTCGTCTTCATCGGAGGAATTGGTGAGGGTGCTGCGGTTCCGGTGGGGCAGGTCAAGACGGCGCTGTGGGGATTGAGGTGGCGCGATAGACAAGGCGAACGTCGAGGCAGCTCCTTGGAGGTGGAGGACGGGGCGGCTGATCCGGCGGGACGACGAGATCGACAACGGATCCTCATCCAGTGCGGTGGATGAGGGACGGCGAGCTGTTGCGGTGGACGACGTAGTCAGGGAAGAGTGTCCGGCTGGGCGGCGGTCGGGAGGCCGACGAAGGAGCATGGGGTTTCGCGGGTTTTGGTGGCCTCGGTGTATGAATGGGAGGGGGCGAAGGGGGAGGGGGAAGCCAAGCTTAGGGATGCGCTTGTCCGAAATGTAGGGTAAGTTACTAGCATAGTGATGAGGACATGACTACCTTGGATATGACCAAAAATATTGCATATATGCATATTTGTCAGGTGATTTCTAGTGCAAACTATTCAATAATCTATTTATGTTATCCAGAACAAAAATACTTCACACACTTTTGTGTTTTGTCTAATTGCAGATGTATGGGACATTTGTACAATCCACATATAAAGATAAGGAAGAAAGAGATGTTTATTTGCTGTCCAAAAAGTTCTCTCACGTCACTTTTGGCCCAAGAGAAGATAGAGTCCAAGTCTCTCACGTTCTGGATTCAGATTCGGACTGCACAGACATACCTGACTCAAAACGCACACAAGTTTTTCATACGGACTCCGAATTGGGTGATTCTTTTTTTGTTGGAAACTAGATTTCATGCACTTTCTATTTGGAATCACCTTCAAATTCGTCCGGAGCGTTGAGTTGTGGACGAAACAATCTGATGCTGCAGCAGAATCCGAGTCAAACTACAAGTCCAAAGGTGTTACATCACCTCCACTTGGGCCCATTGGCCTTGTACGACCTAGATTTAGTTTTAGGCTGCCTTGGGACGTCCTCCCACCTCCTTGGCTGCCACCCCTTGCTCCTATATAAGTAGATCCATCTAGTAGCTTTTCCTTGGGATTTGTTTAGTTAAAAGTTAGCCATTGCAACTTCGTGTACTTTGTTTGTGTCCAACGACCAGACCAAGACCGCTTACGGATCCCCACCTTTATCAATACTTCATATATACTCGCAATATTTAGATTGCTTTTATCATATTCTTTCTTGTTCTTTGATTGCTTGCAGGAATAGACCTTCGTGGTCAGGTTGATTGTGCTCCGGCGTGGTCAATAACCTCTCGGAGTTGGTTTAGCGATTGCTAAGGCGCAACGTCGTGCATGTTTGTAGTCGGATCGTCAAAGTCGTCTCCACCAAATCGATAGTTATCATCTCATCGAAAGATCGGGACACCCTCGCCTCTATCAAGTGGTATCAGTTTTCAAGTTGCTCGGTGAGAATTTCCAGTTTTTTTAGATTAGATTTTTTTCTTACCTATTGTCCAAGAAAAAGCCACCAAAAAAAGTTAGATCTGTTCATCCTTTATCCAAGCCAGTCTGAGCCTTTGCAATTTTTTATTCATTGCTTGCATAGTTGAATTATCGGTTGCATCGTCGTGTCAGTTGCTGGTCTTAGTGTCTAGTTCCTTTAGAGTTTCAAGTTCTGTTCACATTAGTCACGTCGCCGCTGCATCATTATCCCTTCCGCCGTCCATCATCCCATCTATTAATTTCCACCACGTGCTACGCACTGTTCATTGTCATAATCATAGTTGAGGTCATTCACATCTTCGCCTAAGCCAATCTGCATCTTATCTAGTTTGTCTTGGAAAGAGGGAGAAAAAAAAAGAGAGAGAAAAAAAAAGAGAAAAAAGGAAAGAAAAAAAAGAAAAAGAGAGAGAAGAAAAAGAAAAAAAAGCGTGAAAAAAAAGGAGAGAAAAAAAATCGAATCTATCTAGAATCAATCTCGTACCTGAATTCGGATTGGAATCTGTTTTGCGCACTGTTCAGTAAAACAGGTGTATCTTCCTCATACGAAGTCTGTTTTGGCTCCGTGAGTACTCAAATTGAAGCTAGAGACGAGCCGCATCTAAATAGTTGCAGAAGCTAGTTCAATATTTAACACCTCAAAATCGGCTTCTAAATAGGTCTTTTTGCCCTCTGAAGTTCGTGAACACAGCTTGTTCCAATTTTTCAGGCCAGTTTTAGAATTCTTTGACTCCTCATATCAACTCGGAATTGAGTGATTCTTTTTGCATTGGAAAGCTTGAGTTAGTAGCATTCTTTGAAAGAATTTATCAGAAAATTGTCTCAAACTTTTCAAGAGGAAAGTTGGAGAGAGAGTTGTTGTATATCCTGCTTGGCAGTTGTTTTTCATCATTATCTTCACTGCCGTTGTGATCTTCACTTATATCTTGCTGTCAAGAGCTACTTAGTATCCTTCATTGATGCTAGTTGTGCTACGCCGTGACCTCATTAGTGTTCTAGGCTCGCGTCTCTAGTCCGGTCTAGCCTAGGACCAGCACAGTACCGTCGTTGAGCGTTTATTCAACATTGCATCTTTGAATTGATTATTGCTAATCTTTTGCTACCATATATAACCAACCCAGCTCCACATATTTCTACACCGTGTATACGTACGCTCCCCTGGCAATCGCTTTACTCAATATTCGGAGTTACTTGACACCGCTGGTTGCCGATCACCGCCTGCTGCATGGTAAGAACTTGTAAGACATTGATATTTGCTTTACTGTGAGCGTTTTACCACCACATCCTAGTAGTTATAGGAACATTATTTTTGGGTTTTGTTTAGATTAAAAGTTCGCCATAGCTGCAACTTCGCGTACTTCGTTTGTGTTCAACGACCAGACAAAGGCGTCACAGAACCCCACCTTGATCAATAAAGCTTTCATCTTATATTCGCAATATCCAGATTGCAATCTCAGTTTCTTGCTTGTTCTTCGTTTGCTCGCAGGAAACAGACCCTCGTGGTCAGGTTGATCGTGCTCCGGCGTGGTCAATAACCTCTCGGAGTTGGTTTAGCGATTGCTAAGGCGCGACGTCCTCGCACGTTCATAGTCGGATCGTCAAAGTCGACTTCCAACAAAGCGATATCCATCATCTCATCGAAAGACGGGACACCTTTGCCTCTATCAAGTGGTAGGGTGTATGGGACATTTGTACAATCCACATATGAAGATAAGGAAGAAAGAGATGTTTATTTGCTGTCCAAAAAGTTCTCTCACGTCACTTTTGGCCCAAGAGAAGATAGAGTCCAAGTCTCTCACGTTCTGGATTCAGATTCGGACTGCACAGACATACCTGACTCAAAACGCACACAAGTTTTTCATACGGACTCCGAATTGGGTGATTCTTTTTTTGTTGGAAACTAGATTTCGTGCACTTTCTATCCCAATTGGAATGACCTTCAAATTCGTCCGGAGCGTTGAGTTGTGGACGAAACAATCTGATGCTGCAGCAGAATCCGAGTCAAACTGGAATGCAACATGGTTTTACTGAAAAGATAGTTCCCCTGATGATGAAAATCCTTTGCCTGGCTTTCGTCCGGAGCGGCTCAGCAATACACACCCCTTCCCACAAAGGTTAAGTGCCAAGGAGAGGAGTAAATACGCTCCGCAATTATCCAAGCTCCAAGCCTTCATGACCAACGGTTTAAGTGATTATATGTCTAGAGTTAAGAATGAACTTACACTTATTAGTAAACATGCTTCTATGGTTACCACTCAAGTAGAACAAGTGCTTAAGGCTCAAAATCACTTGCTCAATGAATTAATTAATAAAAAATGATAATGATGTTAGAGTTATGACTAGAACGGGTAAAATGACTCAGCCCGGGCTGACGACCATGCGATGGAGGACGCAGCAACCTCAAAACCTGGTATTATACTCTTAACACCGTTTCTAGTCGACTGACTCATGATCTCTAATTCTGATTCTTTTCTGTAGCTCCATCCAATGTTGTTATCACTCTCCCTGATGACGATGAAGACGAGGAACCACTAAAAGTAGAACATCATCATCGTCACCACGCCATCGTGCTGACGGAACTCATCCCCGAAGCTTTGCTGGATCGGAGCCCGGGGATCGTCATCGAGCTGAACGTGTGCTGAACTCGAAGGTGCCGTACGTTCGATGCTTGGATCGGTCGGATCGTGAAGACGTACGACTACATCAACCGCGTTGTCATAACGCTTCCGCTTACGGTCTAAGTCCAAAGGTGTTACATCACCTCCACTTGGGCCCATTGGCCTTGTACGACCTAGATTTAGTTTTAGGCTGCCTTGGGACGTCCTCCCACCTCCTTGGCCACCACCCCTTGCTCCTATATAAGTAGATCCATCTAGTAGCTTTTCCTTGGGATTTGTTTAGTTAAAAGTTAGCCATTGCAACTTCGTGTACTTCGTTTGTGTCCAACGACCAGACCAAGACCGCTTACGGATCCCCACCTTTATCAATACTTCATATATACTCGCAATATTTAGATTGCTTTTATCATATTCTTTCTTGTTCTTCGATTGCTTGCAGGAATAGACCTTCGTGGTCAGGTTGATTGTGCTCCGGCGTGGTCAATAACCTCTCGGAGTTGGTTTAGCGATTGCTAAGGCGCAACGTCGTGCACGTTTGTAGTCGGATCGTCAAAGTCGTCTCCACCAAATCGATAGTTATCATCTCATCGAAAGATCGGGACACCCTCGCCTCTATCACATAGCCCCACCGGTTTTGACACCGCGACGTGGAGCTTCATTTCTGGCTGAGGGGTAGAAGGGGGATTTCGCGTGTCTGGGCTGCCGGAGCGATTTCGGATGAGGAGGGAGTTCTCGCGCGCGTCCAAATTTCGGGATAACAAGGCGCGGCGCGAGTTGAAGAAGCGGGAGTTTCAAAGCAGGTGAGACAAAAGATACTCGAGCTTGAAAATTTCGGGATAACAAGGTGCGGATTCCTTGTTCGGTAGAACAAACTTAACGTGTACAAAAAACAATTCATTCAACACACAAGAGAGTCATGTCCCCTTTTACTATATTGCTATAGATGCCATTGAAAAAACTACAAGAAAAATGTAAAAAAATCGGGAGAACAAGATTACCCTGCACAGTACCAAATTGATTCGCACTTCCCTCAACAACAACAAAAAACAAATAAATTCCCACCAAAGAAAGAGTAATGTCCCTTTTTATATGATTACAGATGCCATGATCTTGAATTTCAATTTTTGAATCCATGTTATGTTGAATTCAAATATATCATTAGGTGACCTTGCGGTTTATAATTGATGTAGTCGTACATTTTGATCTTCCATCATATATGAACATTTTACTCCACCATGTGAACATATATATTGTCGTCTACCATATGGACTAAATTTGAATAAATTTTCCTTATTTGAATACGATTGTTGTCAAGTTATACAATAATTTAAATATTATCTTGATAACAAAAAGACATGCATATAGCAGTAATCATATTTCACTATGAACTACATGTACCACACGCTCTCCAATTCAAATATTTGTATCCATTTTATGTTGAATTCAAATCATAGTACATTATTGGTCTAGGTAGCGAGATGTTCGGGATAATCTAAACCCAGTTTTCATAGGTATAATTTTTGGCTGAATTGGGACAAGTTTTGGTATAAGCCTCTTGCAAAACCGGAGATTCTCTCAACAAGCCTCGTGGTTCCGAAAGGGAACGTGTCACCTTTGTGTGCGAAATGATATACGCGCCTCCCCCCTAATTTTATTTACAGAGGCAACATAGAACTATATGTGTGCCCTGTTAAATTTTGGAATTATTTCGGGTTCATTTGGCCTTTTTATACATTAATTGAGTTTCTGGACTTTTAATGTGCATAATCTAAATATGAATTGCATGCACATGCTCCGGTGCACCAAAGTGGGTTGAAAAATCACATGTGTGTCCTTGGTTGAATTTCTAGGTCCCATGGAAGAAATGAGAATGAAATTCAAACATCTGGGCGTCATGACTCTGCCGAGAACATCGAGAAACTTAGATTTTAAATTCATGTAAATCCAAAACTCGGCTGGAAATCATGAAACTTGGCATGGTGTCATGTCACGGCACTAACATGTTGTGGTAAAAAATTGGGCCGATTTGGAAGCTCGTGGTTCTAAGAGGGAACGTGCCACCTTTGAGTGTGAAACGATATACGCTGCCCCCCCCCCTTGAGTTTCTTGACAAAGGCTTACATTAGTGACCTGGTAAATTTTGGAATTATTCCGGGTTCGTTTGTCGTTTTTTATACATTAATTGAGTTTCTGGTCATTTAATGTGCGTAAGTCAAATTTGAACTACAAGCACATGCTCTCGTGCACCAAAGTTGGTTGAAAAATCACATTTTTGTCCTCGGGTGAATTTCTAGGTCCCATGCAAAAAATGAGAATAAAATTAAAACATCTGGGCATCGTGGCTCGGCTGAGAACATTGAGAAACTTGGTTTTAAAATTCTTGTAAATCCAAAACACGTCTGGAAATCATGAAATTTGGCATGGATGTCATGTGATGGTACTACCATGTTGTGGTAAAAAAATGGCCGAATAGGAACAGATTTTGGTATAAGCTTCTTGCAAACCGAAGCTTCTCTCAAGAAGGCTCGTGGTTCTGAGAGGGAACGTGCCACCTTTGAGTGCGAAACGATATACGTTGTCCCCCTTGAGTTTATTTACAAAGGCAACATGGAACTACATGAGTGTCCTGTTAAATTTTGGAATTATTCCGGCTTCGTTTGGCCTTATTTATATATTAATTGAGTTTTTGGTCATTTAATGTGCATAATTCAAATTTGAACTACAAGCACATGCTCCCGTGCACCAAAGTTCGTTGAAAAATCACATTTGTGTCCTCGGGTGAATTTCTACTCCCTCCTTCCATCTATATAGGTCCTAATGCGTTTTTCGATGCTAACTTTGACCAAACATTAGAGCAATAATATATGACATGCAACTTATACAAAGCATACCTTCAAATTTGTATGTCAAAGGAGCTTCCAATAATATAATTTTCATAGTATACATCTCATGTGCTATTAATCTTGTCAATAGTCAAAGGCTGTCTTGAAAAACACATCAGGCCCTATATAGATGGAAGGAGGGAGTAGGTCCCATGCAAAAAATGAGAATGAGATTCAAACATCTGGGCATCATGGCTCGGTCAAGAACATTGAGAAACTTGGTTTTAGAATCATGAAACTTGGCATGGTGTCATGTCATGGTAGTACCATGCCGTGGTAAAAACAATTGGCTGAATTGGAACAAATTTTGGTATAAGCTTCTTGCAAATCGGAGCTTCTCTCAAGAAGGCTCGTGGTTCTGGAGGGAACGTGTCACCTTTGTGTGCATAATTCGAATTTGAAATACAACCACATGTTTGAGTGCACCAAAGTTGCTTCAAAAAACACATGTGTGTCCTCGGGTAAATTTCTAGGTTCCATGCAAGAAATGGGAATGAAATTCAAAATTCTAGGCGTCGTGGCTGGGTTGGAAACATTGAGAAACTTAGTTTTCTAATTCCTGTAAATCCAAAACACGCATGAAAATAATGAAACTTGGTTTGGTGCCATGAAATGGCACCAACATGCTGTGGTAAATTTGCAGTCCGATTTGCAAAGGCGCGGACATTAACAATCAACAAAGTCATTTTGGAACAAGTGTGTCACGTTACAATCGGAAACACAAGTATTATTGAAACAGTGGGCGTTCTACTTACTAGTACCATTTACGTGCCACCACGCGTCCCCATTTTTTATTAGCTAGGAGGCACCATGCAGGGTAGCTATTTGAGTACGAGAGGCGTGCGATCAGGCCCCTGCACGTGCTTATCGGGAGGAGAGCCCTTTGACCTCCATCTGCCGTCCACCTTTCTCCCAAGGTCTCCATTAATGGCGCCCGAGCCTCTGTTTAATGGCGTGGCTATGTCTCACACGACTGAGATTTAAGAGAGAAAAAAGAAAATCTGAAAGCACGGATCTTGATGTAAGATCCGACGGACCTATATAGCATCTACTGCGACTTATAGCAAGACTGATGAATATATAAGGACGATTAATATTGTTTTTGATCAAAGAAGGGCTTGCCCCTTCCGATTTTCATTACTGAAAACCACCACAATTCACAAGAAGTTCAGCACAACTCCAGCCTAACACGGAGGACTAAAAGCTACCAGATTGAAATTGCAACATCCCAAGAGGCCAACAAAGGCCAAACATTCGTGCTAGAACCCAACATTTCACAACTGACGACCCAATCCACATCCTAAACCAATTATTACATCAAAAGAAACCAGGAAACTGAAGGAATCCCAGCAGCAACTAGAAGAACAGCAACGCCAGGGTCGCCACAGCAAGAGTTTTCTTCATTCCAGCCTCGCAACATTGATCTTCCACAGAAAGATAAGGACGATTAATTGTCATACGTAATTAGAAAGATAATTAAAAAAGCCACATGCGGCTACACCCAAAATACACAAGGGCAAAAGAAGAAGGAAGACAAGGATCTGACTCGCTGATCTCTACTTTCTTGATGCGTTGCTGCAGGCCGCGGGAACTAGTCTCCGCGGCGAGCGGCGATGAGCTCTTTCGTGTCCTCAAGACGCTACTTGAGAACATCCCCGGATTCCTCCACCAGCCTTTGGCGCTCGTTGCGGATCATGTCTGAGAGAGGCAAAGGTGTCCCGTCTTTCGATGAGATTATGGATATCGCTTTGGTGGAAGTCGGCCTTGACGATCTGACTGCGAACGTGCGAGGACGTCACGCCTTAGCAATCGCTAAACCAACTCCGAGAGGTTCTTGACCACGCCGGAGCACTATCAACCTAACCACGAGGGTCTGTTTCCTGCGAGCAAACGAAGAACAAGCAAGAAACTGAGATTGCAATCTGGATATTGCGAATATAAGATGAAAGATTTATTGATCAAGGTGGGGTTCTGTGACGCCTTTGTCTGGTCGTTGAACACAAACGAAGTACACGAAGTTGCAGCTATGGCGAAATTTTAATCTAAACAAAACCTCAAAGTCTAAATGACGCCCTAAGGGCTGTATATATGGAGGAAGAGGGGGGAATTTCGTGGCCCTTGGGGAAGGGGTCCGAAACCAACCCTATCTCTTGTTTCCCCACACATACGGACTCTAAAAACAGCCAATACTCAAGTATTTCAAAAATACATGGGCCTGGCCCAATAATAAGGTGACGCAGCACCTAGAATAGCCTTTGGACGAAAGTTATGAAGTAGCATCTTGTATATTTCGTCCAAGGCTTCATGCACTCATTATGGTGGCTTCAACGTCCTGAAATCATCACTTGTAACTCCGCTCTTGTTCCCCTTGCACATGCCATCATCTCCATGCTTATTATTGCTCCAATGTTCATCCTTCTCCAAGCTAGGCCCTTCATTTGTAAGCAAAACAAATGTATCCAATTTAGGCAACATCATATTCTAATGAACATTAGAATCATTAACAAGAAACGAAAGTACCTGGTAATTTAATTGGTGTGCTCGAGCTCTAGTAATTGGTCCAGTGTGTATAGCAGCAGGGGTTGTGGGTGTAACAATGGTATTGATGTCCTCATCTATGTCATTCTCGTCCATAAGTTTCTTGACGATGACGCCGGTCCTCTTCAACAAGGCACTGGTCTTCTCCTGCTGGTCTGCACTTCGGACGATCTTCTCCCTCAGCAGGTCGCGCTCGGCCCGGAGCCTCTCATTGCCCTCCCTTATTTGCCGGATGACGTCGGTAGCCTGTTCAAACGAGGCTTTCACATCGTCCTGCAACCTTGCCCAGCCAGAGATCTGATCCATCTGGCTATGGACGATCGCATGCATGCGCCTGTAACAGTCGTCGCCTGCCCGCGAGAAACTTTCCCAGGCTGCCGCAGCACGGCGGGACATCTCTGCTACATTCGTGGCACGGCGAGACATCTCTGTTGCTTCCGCGGCGCGGCCGGACCAGTCTGCTGCATCGACGGCTCAGCGCGACCTCCGTGTTACTTCAGTGGCGCGGCGGGACCTCTGTGCTTCTACTTCCATGCGGTGGGACATGTCGGCTGCTCTCGCAGCAAGGCAGGACATCTCTCGTGCTTCCGCTTCCATGCTCGCCTCTCCCTGGTGGCAATCTCTCGATCCAGAACTCACGCTGGCCATGGCAAACGCAAGGGAAGGATCCTGAATGACTTGTTTGTTTTTGTGGATGAGGAGTTGAGGAGGAATGTGCAGTCATCTTGGCATACTAGTATTTATAACTGAGTACTGATACGCTCCTAAGTGGGAAACCGTTTAGGTTGTGATCGGTGTGAACAGGTTTGCAATTCAATATAGCATGGAGTAATTTGGAATGTGACGAGACGCAATCTCAAAATTTATTGACGGTTCTAGTTTCGAAGTGCGGCACTATTCTCGGATAGAGTACTTCTTTTTCTAGTCCTTCCTTTCCGGTTTTATAGGGCTTATCTCAAAATTTTAGTTTTTCCATTTTATAAGGCTCAATTGGTTGTTCCCCAACACATGTTCAGATTCCAAGGTGCATTAAATCATTGCATGCAAGTATTAAGAGAAAATTGACCAATGCATGTACATTATGCATGCATGCATTGCAATTAATGCATTGATAAACATATTTTTTAAGAAAAACAAGAGCATTAATTAGGTGCTTTTGCAAACTACAAAAAATATTCCACCACTCACCATCTTGGTTGGTGAGATTTTTGAATTAAGCCCTATAAAACGGAAAGGAGGAAGTACTGCTGTGTACATGCAATAACTGGCACCGTCGTATACATATCTTACGGTTAATGGGGCGTTCGACAAGAATAGCCGCGTGGCGAGCTCTAGGCTAGTCCTTTTTTTAGACACATTAAATCTATCTCTCGGGACTTCTCGCACGCACCATCGTGCCACCCAGAAAAACTTGTACTCTAAGGAGGGAGTAGTACGTTATACAGGAAGAGAAGAGGTGCACGCACGCACTCGTCCTCTCACAGACGCATCTGTTTTTTCTCAAAAAGGAGGATGATGACCCCCGGCTTCTGCATCTGGGAGTCACACACGCATCTGTAGCTACAAATTGTAGTGTTCTCAACCATCTGATTGGCTCTATCATGGATGTACCTATATACTAAAACATGTCTAGATACATCTATATTTTGACAAATGGAAGGCATGTATTGTGGAACAGAGGGAGTGCTTGTCATCAAAATGGATAAAAAGGGACGTATCTAGAACTAAAATACGTATACATACATCTCCTTTTATCCATTTCGATGACAAGTAGTACTTCTTACCCAAAGGAACTTTATATCCAACAGACACAAAATATCCGTTCGACTATTGGAAATTACTGATCTGATGTCGAAGTAATTGCTGCATTGCCACCAAAACCCACCATTTATTAAGCTATAGTAGACCAAGGTAATCCCTATATTAGCATATTACTAAGATAAACAGAAGGCACTGTAGAAACATTTAGGACATGAGCTTGTCAATCTGAATGTGGAGGGACACAAGCTTAGCCCCGGCCAGCAGCTTGGGCGGAACTGTCAAGAAGGTCAGCTCCTGCACGTCGACGTGCCGGGATCCTTGCTGCTTGTCACCTCCATTTCCACCTTGACGGCGTCGGTCGTGCCTTTGGGCTCCCCAGGCGGACCGTTCGCCCACAGCTTGGCCAAGTAGTGCGGCAGTGGGGACGCCCCCGCTTTGATGCAGACGACCGACACGGTGATAGGTGCGTCGATGTCGAGCACGCTGCCGACCAAGAAAAACGCGCGACGGTCCTCCTCCGTGAACAGCAAGAGCCGTGGCTCCGACAGTGGCACTTACAGCTGGAGCACCTTGCCGTACTGGATCCTGTGCACGTGCATGGGATGCGCGGTGCTGATGTGGTGGTAGAGCGCTGGCGGTGGGCCTTCGTAGCCGCAGACGGGCACGGGGCATTTGCAGGGCGCGAGCGGACACACGCTCTGGTGATCGGTGAGCTTGTGGTAAGTGACGTAGAGCCCACAGACTTCGTGCGGGCACTCCATCCTCACCGATGAAAGGACGGAGTCCACCGCCTTGTTCCGCACGTCAAAGCCACCGCCGTGCTCGCACTTCTCGCACTGCCGCTGGTTCCCAGGGCGCTCGACGCGGCAGTCCGTGCAGGCCAGGTGCCCTCCCTTGCACTGCAGAAATCAATCGAACAACACATCAATGAAGAAACATGCACCTTGCTCAATCAGCCGAATGGACGAGGTGTATTCGAACCTCATACACTGAAGGCGTCAAGGGGCGGAGGCACAAGGGGCAGTGGAGAACGGTGAGGTCCATCGAGACCTTAGAGAGCTCCATCATCGGGTCCTGTTCGGTCTGCATTATCTCGCCCTCCTCGTGCACAACCATCTCTCGACTTGGGCCGGGGTATTACAAAGCTTTACCGTCACATATTTATACTCCCTCCGTTCCTAAATGTAAGTCTTTATACAGATTTCACTAGGTGGACTACATACAGAGCAAAATGAATGAATCGACACTTAAAATGCATCTATATACATCCATATGTAATTCATAATGGAATCCCTACAAAGACTTATAATTTAGGAACCGGGGGAGTACTACTTCAAGGTGCATTAAATCAACACATGCAGGTATCAAAAGAAGAGTCATGGCATGCATGCATGCGTTGTAATTAATGCATCGGTAAACGCAAATTATTGAAATATGTCGAGTGCTGATAGAGGCGAGGGTCCCGATCTTTCGATGAGATGATGGATTTCGCTTTGGTGGAAGTCGACTTTGACGATCCGACTACGAACGTGCGAGGACGTCGCGCCTTAGCAATCGCTAAACCAACTCCGAGAGGTTATTGACCACGCCGGAGCACGATCAACCTGACCACGAGGGTCTGTTTCCTGCGAGCAAACGAAGAACAAGCAAGAAACTAAGATTGCAATCTGGATATTGCGAATATAAGATGAAAGCTTTATTGATCAAGGTGGGGTTCTGTGACGCCTTTGTCTGGTCGTTGAACACAAACGAAGTACGCGAAGTTGCAGCTATGGCGAACTTTTAATCTAAACAAAACCCAAAGTCTAAACGATGCCCTAAGGGCTGTATATATGGAGGAAGAGGGGGGGAATTTCGTGGCCCTTGGTGGAGGGATCCGAAATCAACCCTATCTCTTGTTTCCCCACACATACGGACTCTAAAAATAGCCTATACTTATGTATTTCGAAATTACATGGGCCTGGCCCAATAATAAGGTGACGCAGCACCTAAAATAGCCTCGGGACGAAATTTATGAAGTGGCATCTTGTATATTTCGTCCAAGGCTTCATGCACCCATTATGGTGGCTTCAAAGTCCTGAAATCATCACTTGTAACTCCGTTCTTGTTTTCCTAGCGCATGCCATCATCTCCATGCTTGTTCTTGCTCCAATGTTCATCCTTCTCCAAGCTAGGCCCTTCATTTGTAAGAAAAACAAATGTATCCAATTTAGGCAGCATCATATTCTCATGAACATTAGAATCATTACCAAGAAACGAAAGGTACCTGGTAATTTAGTTGGCGTGCACGAGCTCTAGTAATTGGTCCAGTATGTATGGCAGCAGGGGCTGTGGGTGTAACAATTGTATTGATGTCCTCATCATCCTCCCCTTCTTGAAATGAAGTCGTCCTCGACGGAAGTTCATCTTCCTCACCCAAATAAGGCTTCAAATCTGCAATGTTAAAAGTGGGACTAACCCCAAAATCTGCAGGCAGCTCAAGTTTATATGCATTATCATTTATTTTCTCTAACACCTTAAAGGGACCATCAGCACGTGGCATTAACTTTGATTTGCGCAAATCAGGAAATCTATCCTTACGCAAATGTAACCAAACAAGATCTCCAGGTGCAAACACAACATGTTTTCTACCCTTATCTCCAGCAAGTTTATATTTAGCATTCATGCGCTCAATGTTTTCCTTAGTTAACTCATGCATTTTTAAAATCAATTCAGCACGTTGTTTAGCATCAAAATTAACCTTCTCCGAAGATGGAAGAGGCAACAAATCAATAGGTGCACGAGGTAGGAAACCATACACAACTTCAAAAGGGCACATCTTAGTAGTAGAATGCAATGAACGATTATAAGCAAATTCAATATGAGGCAAGCATTCCTCCCACATTTTCTTATTATTGTTCAAAACAGCCCTAAGCATAGTGATGAGGACATCAATACAATTGTTACACCCACAGCCCCTGCTGCTATACATACTGGACCAATTACTAGAGCTCGTGCACGCCAACTAAATTACCAGGTACTTTCGTTTCTTGGTAATGATTCTAATGTTCATGAGAATATGATGCTGCCTAAATTGGATACATTTGTTTTGCTTACAAATGAAGGGCCTAGCTTGGAGAAGGATGAACATTGGAGCAAGAACAAGCATGGAGATGATGGCATGCGCAAGGGGAACAAGAACGGAGTTACAAGTGATGATTTCAGGACTTTGAAGCCACCATAATGGGTGCATGAAGCCTTGGACGAAATATACAAGATGCCACTTCATAAATTTCGTCCCGAGGCTATTTTAGGTGCTGCGTCACCTTATTATTGGGCCAGGCCCATGTAATTTCGAAATACATAAGTATAGGCTATTTTTAGAGTCCGTATGTGTGGGGAAACAAGAGATAGGGTTGATTTCGGATCCCTCCACCAAGGGCCACGAAATTCCCCCCCTCTTCCTCCATATATACAGCCCTTAGGGCATCGTTTAGACTTTGGGTTTTGTTTAGATTAAAAGTTCGCCATAGCTGCAACTTCGCGTACTTCGTTTGTGTTCAACGACCAGACAAAGGCGTCTCAGAACCCCACCTTGATCAATAAAGCTTTCATCTTATATTCGCAATATCCAGATTGCAATCTTAGTTTCTTGCTTGTTCTTCGTTTGCTCGCAGGAAACAGACCCTCGTGGTCAGGTTGATCGTGCTCCGGCGTGGTCAATAACCTCTCGGAGTTGGTTTAGCGATTGCTAAGGCGCGACGTCCTCGCACGTTCGTAGTCGGATCGTCAAAGTCGACTTCCACCAAAGCGATATCCATCATCTCATTGAAAGACGGGACACCTTTGCCTCTATCAAGTGGTATCAGATTTCCAGGTTGCTCGGTGAGATTTTACAGTTTTTCGTAGTTTAGATCGAGTCTGTTCTTCATACCTACAGTCCACGAAAAAGCCACAAAAAAAATTAGGGTTAGTTCATCATATCCGAACCAATCTGAGCCTTTGCATAATCTTTTTAGGGTTTTGCTTTGTTGAATTTGCGGTTGCATCGTCGTGTCTAGTTGCTGGTCTTAGAGTCTAGTCTTTTAGAGTTTCGAGTTCTGGTCATAAGTTGTCACGCCGCCGCCGCACCATCATCATCGCCCCTGCCATCTACCACCACCGCTTATCCGCCACCGCTCCGAATCCGTGTCCATATACCACCACTGATAGAGGCAAAGGTGTCCCGTCTTTCGATGAGATGATGGATTTCGCTTTGGTGGAAGTCGACTTTGACGATCCGACTACGAACGTGCGAGGACGTCGCGCCTTAGCAATCGCTAAACCAACTCCGAGAGGTTATTGACCACGCTGGAGCACGATCAACCTGACCACGAGGGTCTGTTTCCTGCGAGCAAACGAAGAACAAGCAAGAAACTAAGATTGCAATCTGGATATTGCGAATATAAGATGAAAGCTTTATTGATCAAGGTGGGGTTCTGTGACGCCTTTGTCTGGTCGTTGAACACAAACGAAGTACGCGAAGTTGCAGCTATGGCGAACTTTTAATCTAAACAAAACCCAAAGTCTAAACGATGCCCTAAGGGCTGTATATATGGAGGAAGAGGGGGAGAATTTCGTGGCCCTTGGTGGAGGGGTCCGAAATCAACCCTATCTCTTGTTTCCCCACACATACGGACTCTAAAAATAGCCTATACTTATGTATTTCGAAATTACATGGGCCTGGCCCAATAATAAGGTGACGCAGCACCTAAAATAGCCTCGGGACGAGATTTATGAAGTGGCGTCTTGTATATTTCGTCCAAGGCTTCATGCACCCATTATGGTGGCTTCAAAGTCCTGAAATCATCACTTGTAACTCCGTTCTTGTTTCCCTTGCGCATGCCATCATCTCCATGCTTGTTCTTGCTCCAATGTTCATCCTTCTCCAAGCTAGGCCCTTCATTTGTAAGCAAAACAAATGTATCCAATTTAGGCAGCATCATATTCTCATGAACATTAGAATCATTACCAAGAAACGAAAGTACCTGGTAATTTAGTTGGCGTGCACGAGCTCTAGTAATTGGTCCAGTATGTATAGCAGCAGGGGCTGTGGGTGTAACAATTGTATTGATGTCCTCATCATCAATCCTCATGGTTTATATATGCCTTTGCCTGTACCTAGTGTTCCTTGGGAGGATATATCTATGGACTTTGTTTTAGGTTTACCTCGAACAAAGAAGGGGAGGGATAGCATATTTGTTGTCGTGGATAGATTCTCGAAAATGGCACACTTTATACCATGTCATAAAAGCGATGATGCTGTTAATGTTGCTGATTTGTTCTTTCGTGAAATTATTCGCTTGCATGGTGTGCCAAATACTATTGTTTCAGATCGTGATACTAAATTTCTTAGCCACTTTTGGAGATGTTTATGGGCTAAGTTGGGGACTAAACTGCTTTTTAGTACTACTTGTCACCCCCAAACTGATGGACAAATTGAAGTAGTCAATAGAACGTTGTCTACTATGCTTAGGGCTGTTTTGAAGAATAATAAGAAAATGTGGGAGGAATGCTTGCCTCATATTGAATTTGCTTATAATCGTTCAATGCATTCTACTACTAAGATGTGCCCTTTTGAAGTTGTGTATGGTTTCCTACCTCGTGCACCTATTGATTTGTTGCCTCTTCCATCTTCGGAGAAGGTTAATTTTGATGCTAAACAACATGCTGAATTGATTTTAAAAATGCATGAGTTAACTAAGGAAAACATTGAGCGCATGAATGCTAAATATAAACTTGCTGGAGATAAGGGTAGAAAACATGTTGTGTTTGCACCTGGAGATCTTGTTTGGTTACATTTGCGTAAGGATAGATTTCCTGATTTGCGCAAATCAAAGTTAATGCCACGTGCTGATGGTCCCTTTAAGGTGTTAGAGAAAATAAATGATAATGCATATAAACTTGAGCTGCCTGCAGATTTTGGGGTTAGTCCCACTTTTAACATTGCAGATTTGAAGCCTTATTTGGGTGAGGAAGATGAGCTTCCGTCGAGGACGACTTCATTTCAAGAAGGGGAGGATGATGAGGACATCAATACAATTGTTACACCCACAGCCCCTGCTGCTATACATACTGGACCAATTACTAGAGCTCGTGCACGCCAACTAAATTACCAGGTACTTTCGTTTCTTGGTAATGATTCTAATATTCATGAGAATATGATGCTGCCTAAATTGGATACATTTGTTTTGCTTACAAATGAAGGGCCTAGCTTGGAGAAGGATGAACATTGGAGCAAGAACAAGCATGGAGATGATGGCATGCGCAAGGGGAACAAGAACGGAGTTACAAGTGATGATTTCAGGACTTTGAAGCCACCATAATGGGTGCATGAAGCCTTGGACGAAATATACAAGATGCCACTTCATAAATTTCGTCCCGAGGCTATTTTAGGTGCTGCGTCACCTTATTATTGGGCCAGGCCCTGGAATTTCGAAATACATAAGTATAGGCTATTTTTAGAGTCCGTATGTGTGGGGAAACAAGAGATAGGGTTGATTTCGGATCCCTCCACCAAGGGCCACGAAATTCCCCCCCTCTTCCTCCATATATACAGCCCTTAGGGCATCGTTTAGACTTTGGGTTTTGTTTAGATTAAAAGTTCGCCATAGCTGCAACTTCGCGTACTTCGTTTGTGTTCAACGACCAGACAAAGGCGTCACAGAACCCCACCTTGATCAATAAAGCTTTCATCTTATATTCGCAATATCCAGATTGCAATCTTAGTTTCTTGCTTGTTCTTCGTTTGCTCGCAGGAAACAGACCCTCGTGGTCAGGTTGATCGTGCTCCGGCGTGGTCAATAACCTCTCGGAGTTGGTTTAGCGATTGCTAAGGCGCGACGTCCTCGCACGTTCGTAGTCGGATCGTCAAAGTCGACTTCCACCAAAGCGAAATCCACCATCTCATCGAAAGACGGGACACCTTTGCCTCTATCATTTGTTTAGCTTACAAATGAAGGGCCTAGCTTGGAGAAGGATGAACATTGGAGCAAGAACAAGCATGGAGATGATGGCATGCGCAAGGGAAACAAGAACGGAGTTACAAGTGATGATTTCAGGACTTTGAAGCCACCATAATGGGTGCATGAAGCCTTGGACGAAATATACAAGATGCCACTTCATAAATTTCGTCCCGAGGCTATTCTAGGTGCTGCGTCACCTTATTATTGGGCCAGGCCCATGTAATTTCGAAATACATAAGTATAGGCTATTTTTAGAGTCCGTATGTGTGGGGAAACAAGAGATAGGGTTGATTTCGGACCCCTCCACCAAGGGCCACGAAATTCCCCCCTCTTCCTCCATATATACAGCCCTTAGGGCATCGTTTAGACTTTGGGTTTTGTTTAGATTAAAAGTTCGCCATAGCTGCAACTTCGCGTACTTCGTTTGTGTTCAACGACCAGACAAAGGCGTCACAGAACCCCACCTTGATCAATAAAGCTTTCATCTTATATTCGCAATATCCAGATTGCAATCTTAGTTTCTTGCTTGTTCTTCGTTTGCTCGCAGGAAACAGACCCTCGTGGTCAGGTTGATCGTGCTCCGGCGTGGTCAATAACCTCTCGGAGTTGGTTTAGCGATTGCTAAGGCGCGACGTCCTCACACGTTCGTAGTCGGATCGTCAAAGTCGACTTCCACCAAAGCGATATCCATCATCTCATCGAAAGACGGGACACCTTTGCCTCTATCAGAATCTCTCTATTTAATCCACCCAGAAAACGTGCAAGCATAGCTTCATTCTCCTCAACAATACCACATCTAATCATGCCAGTTTGTAATTCCTGATAATATTCTTCTACAGAATTTTTTCCTTGTCTTAAACGCTGCAATTTTTGAAGCAATTCACGTTGATAATATGGTGGAACCCAACGCGTACGCATAGCAGTTTTCAAAGCAGCCCAAGTAGTTGGAATAGGATATAATCTACAATGTTCAGACCACCATACACATGCAAAACTAGTGAAAGCACAAACAGCAGCAGCAACTCGTCTCTCCTCAGGATATTGTAAACATGTAAATCGTTGTTCAGTTTCTAACTCCCAAGTAAGATATATATCAGGAACATATCTACCCTCAAATGGTGGAATATTCAATTTCAGTTTAGGAATATGGACATCATCTCGTACCTGAGGTAGTGGTGGTGCAGGCCTACCATTACGAATATATACCTGAGGTCGACCTGCTGGTGGTGGTGCTGGTGGCTGCTCGTAGATCTGATTTTGATCAACCTCATCCTCATAATCACCCGCATACTCATCATCCTCCTGGGTACCAGCAACAGCAGTAGCAGGAGCCACAGAAGTATCAACAGCAGCACCAACAGTTTGGCCAAATGCAAGAGGAACACGGCTCGCTCGGGGAAGGTCTATTTCGCGACGTGGAGGTAGTCGTTGTTGTTGTTGTTGGAGAGGTGCGTTAGGTGCAGCGGGTGGTGGTGGTGGAAGACGCGCGAGCAATTCATTAAATCTGTTATCGAGCTTTGTTTCGAACGTCTTCTCAAGGCCAGTGATCTTCTCCATGGCCTCTTCAAAATTGTTCAGCACATCTTGCACCTGTTCAGTCATCATTTGCTGAAACTTATCATGAAGCTCCTTGTTCGATAAATTCTCCCAGTCAATCTCGTCGGCTTGTGATCCTGGCATGGTTAGCAGCAATAGAAACACACAAGAATATGATCCTACAGACTACTAAGAAGTGGTGGTGGTGTATCACAAATCCGTCAAGCAAATCTCAAATTCTTACCAGTTCTTACCCAGCAGCAGGCGGTGATCGGCAACCGTTGTAGTCAAAAACTCTCAAAGCTTGGATAGAGCGATTACCAGGGAGAGTCGAACACACGACGTAGATCTATGTGGAGCTGGGAAGGCTTATAGTATGGTAGCAAAAAGGGTCAGCAATAATCAATTCAGAGATGCAAAGTTGAATAAACGCTCAACGACGGTACTGTGCTGGTCCTAGGCTAGACTGTGCTAGAGACGCGAGCCTAGAACACTAACAAAATCACGGCGCGGCACGTAAACAAGGGAAAAGCACACTCTGGAATATTTTTTTTGCGCTCTTTTTTTTTCTTTTTTTTTGCGCTGCTTTTTTTTTTGCGAAAAATCACTATAATGGCGAGTGTCTCAAAACTCTTCTTAGCTCAAACTGACAGGATGGGCACGAAATTTTTTTGACCAATTTTTTTTTTGACTGCCCGGACCCAAAAACTGGAAACGGGTCAAAAAAAACTTCCTATAATGGCACCTGTCTCAAAACACTCAGAAACACCTAAAAATAGGATAGCCAGAAATTTTTTCGAAAAATGCGTTTTCGAAAAATTTTGGGCCTAAACGGAGCGTGGCTACCCGACTCTTTTTTTTTTCCGAAACCTACTCCGGCAAGGAAACACGAATCGGAATCTAGATTGATCCCGAAAACAAACCTAATAAGCAAGGAACTCGGATTGGTGGTGGATATATGGTGGTGGTATATGGCAGCGGATTGGTGGTGGTATATGGATACGGATTCGGAGCGGTGGTGGTAGATGGCAGGGGCGATGATGATGGTGCGGCGACGGCGTGACAACTTGTGAACAGAACTCGAAACTCTAAAAGACTAGACGCTAAGACCAGCAACTGAACACGACGATGCAACCGCAAATTCAACAAAGCAAATACAGAAAAGATTATGCAAGGCTCAGATTGGTTCGGATGGGATGAACTAACCCTAATTTTTTTTTTGGCTTTTTCGTGGACTATAGGTATGAAGAACAGACTCGATCTAAACTACGAAAAACTGTAAAATCTCACCGAACAACCTGGAAATCTGATACCACTTGATAGAGGCGAGGGTCCCGATCTTTCGATGAGATGATGGATTTCGCTTTGGTGGAAGTCGACTTTGACGATCCGACTACGAACGTGCGAGGACGTCGCGCCTTAGCAATCGCTAAACCAACTCCGAGAGGTTATTGACCACGCCGGAGCACGATCAACCTGACCACGAGGGTCTGTTTCCTGCGAGCAAACGAAGAACAAGCAAGAAACTAAGATTGCAATCTGGATATTGCGAATATAAGATGAAAGCTTTATTGATCAAGGTGGGGTTCTGTGACGCCTTTGTCTGGTCGTTGAACACAAACGAAGTACGCGAAGTTGCAGCTATGGCGAACTTTTAATCTAAACAAAACCCAAAGTCTAAACGATGCCCTAAGGGCTGTATATATGGAGGAAGAGGGGGGGAATTTCGTGGCCCTTGGTGGAGGGATCCGAAATCAACCCTATCTCTTGTTTCCCCACACATACGGACTCTAAAAATAGCCTATACTTATGTATTTCGAAATTACATGGGCCTGGCCCAATAATAAGGTGACGCAACACCTAAAATAGCCTCGGGACGAAATTTATGAAGTGGCATCTTGTATATTTCGTCCAAGGCTTCATGCACCCATTATGGTGGCTTCAAAGTCCTGAAATCATCACTTGTAACTCCGTTCTTGTTCCCCTTGCGCATGGCATCATCTCCATGCTTGTTCTTGCTCCAATGTTCATCCTTCTCCAAGCTAGGCCCTTCATTTGTAAGCAAAACAAATGTATCCAATTTAGGCAGCATCATATTCTCATGAACATTAGAATCATTACCAAGAAACGAAAGTACCTGGTAATTTAGTTGGCGTGCACGAGCTCTAGTAATTGGTCCAGTATGTATAGCAGCAGGGGCTGTGGGTGTAACAATTGTATTGATGTCCTCATCATCAATCCTCATGGTTTATATATGCCTTTGCCTGTACCTAGTGTTCCTTGGGAGGATATATCTATGGACTTTGTTTTAGGTTTACCTCGAACAAAGAAGGGGAGGGATAGCATATTTGTTGTCGTGGATAGATTCTCGAAAATGGCACACTTTATACCATGTCATAAAAGCGATGATGCTGTTAATGTTGCTGATTTGTTCTTTCGTGAAATTATTCGCTTGCATGGTGTGCCAAATACTATTGTTTCAGATCGTGATACTAAATTTCTTAGCCACTTTTGGAGATGTTTATGGGCTAAGTTGGGGACTAAACTGCTTTTTAGTACTACTTGCCACCCCCAAACTGATGGACAAACTGAAGTAGTCAATAGAACGTTGTCTACTATGCTTAGGGCTGTTTTGAAGAATAATAAGAAAATGTGGGAGGAATGCTTGCCTCATATTGAATTTGCTTATAATCGTTCATTGCATTCTACTACTAAGATGTGCCCTTTTGAAGTTGTGTATGGTTTTCTACCTCGTGCACCTATTGATTTGTTGCCTCTTCCATCTTCGGAGAAGGTTAATTTTGATGCTAAACAACGTGCTGAATTGATTTTAAAAATGCATGAGTTATCTAAGGAAAACATTGAGCGTATGAATGCTAAATATAAACTTGCTGGAGATAAGGGTAGAAAACATGTTGTGTTTGCACCTGGAGATCTTGTTTGGTTACATTTGCGTAAGGATAGATTTCCTGATTTGCGCAAATCAAAGTTAATGCCACGTGCTGATGGTCCCTTTAAGGTGTTAGAGAAAATAAATGATAATGCATATAAACTTGAGCTGCCTGCAGATTTTGGGGTTAGTCCCACTTTTAACATTGCAGATTTGAAGCCTTATTTGGGTGAGGAAGATGAACTTCCGTCGAGGACGACTTCATTTCAAGAAGGGGAGGATGATGAGGACATCAATACAATTGTTACACCCACAGCCCCTGCTGCTATACATACTGGACCAATTACTAGAGCTCGTGCACGCCAACTAAATTACCAGGTACTTTCGTTTCTTGGTAATGATTCTAATATTCATGAGAATATGATGCTGCCTAAATTGGATACATTTGTTTTGCTTACAAATGAAGTGCCTAGCTTGGAGAAGGATGAACATTGGAGCAAGAACAAGCATGGAGATGATGGCATGCGCAAGGGGAACAAGAACGGAGTTACAAGTGATGATTTCAGGACTTTGAAGCCACCATAATGGGTGCATGAAGCCTTGGACGAAATATACAAGATGCCACTTCATAAATTTCGTCCCGAGGCTATTTTAGGTGCTGCGTCACCTTATTATTGGGCCAGGCCCATGTAATTTCGAAATACATAAGTATAGGCTATTTTTAGAGTCCGTATGTGTGGGGAAACAAGAGATAGGGTTGATTTCGGACCCCTCCATCAGGGGCCACGAAATTCCCCCCTCTTCCTCCATATATACAGCCCTTAGGGCATCGTTTAGACTTTGGGTTTTGTTTAGATTAAAAGTTCGCCATAGCTGCAACTTCGCGTACTTCGTTTGTGTTCAACGACCAGACAAAGGCGTCACAGAACCCCACCTTGATCAATAAAGCTTTCATCTTATATTCGCAATATCCAGATTGCAATCTTAGTTTCTTGCTTGTTCTTCGTTTGCTCGCAGGAAACAGACCCTCGTGGTCAGGTTGATCGTGCTCCGGCGTGGTCAATAACCTCTCGGAGTTGGTTTAGCGATTGCTAAGGCGCGACGTCCTCGCACGTTCGTAGTCGGATCGTCAAAGTCGACTTCCACCAAAGCGAAATCCACCATCTCATCGAAAGACGGGACACCTTTGCCTCTATCAGACACAGGTACTGATCTTCCATCTCTACATGAGAATGATGAATGCCTTATCAATTTGAATGCACCATCTGATGAGCTACCCACTACTTTGATCACACCACCTATTTTAGAGGACTACGTTGATAATTTGACTTTGCCATGTGATCAAACAACTGAAATACCAACAATTTTGAGTGCACCCATTGAATTAACTATTGATGCAAAAGAACCAATGTTTAATCATTTTGATATGACCTCTAATCTTGGTGATAGAGGCAAAGGTGTCCCGTCTTTCGATGAGATGATGGATATCGCTTTGGTGGAAGTCGACTTTGACGATCCGACTACGAACGTGCGAGGACGTCGCGCCTTAGCAATCGCTAAACCAACTCCGAGAGGTTATTGACCACGCCGAAGCACGATCAACCTGACCACGAGGGTCTGTTTCCTGCGAGCAAACGAAGAACAAGCAAGAAACTAAGATTGCAATCTGGATATTGCGAATATAAGATGAAAGCTTTACTGATCAAGGTGGGGTTCTGTGACGCCTTTGTCTGGTCGTTGAACACAAACAAAGTACACGAAGTTGCAGCTATGGCGAACTTTTAATCTAAACAAAACCCAAAGTCTAAACGATGCCCTAAGGGCTGTATATATGGAGGAAGAGGGGGGAATTTCGTGGCCCTTGGTGGAGGGGTCCGAAATCAACCCTATCTCTTGTTTCCCCACACATACGGACTCTAAAAATAGCCTATACTTATGTATTTCGAAATTACATGGGCCTGGCCCAATAATAAGGTGACGCAGCACCTAAAATAGCCTCGGGACGAAATTTATGAAGTGGCATCTTGTATATTTCGTCCAAGGCTTCATGCACCCATTATGGTGGCTTCAAAGTCCTGAAATCATCACTTGTAACTCCGTTCTTGTTCCCCTTGCGCATGCCATCATCTCCATGCTTGTTCTTGCTCCAATGTTCATCCTTCTCCAAGCTAGGCCCTTCATTTGTAAGCAAAACAAATGTATCCAATTTAGGCAGCATCATATTCTCATGAATATTAGAATCATTACCAAGAAACGAAAGTACCTGGTAATTTAGTTGGCGTGCACGAGCTCTAGTAATTGGTCCAGTATGTATAGCAGCAGGGGCTGTGGGTGTAACAATTGTATTGATGTCCTCATCAAGTGCAGTGCTTTGATGTGTCGTGTCAACTCGTACATCAACGAGAAGTTTGATTATCCTCTCCCTCGCAGACTTAACTGCACCTGCCTTTGACTGTATGACAGGTTGGCCACACACCTGTCGGGCCCACCTGTCATTCACGCAAAGGCAGGAGCGTCCCTCCCTCGCCCATGAGCGGAGTTCTTGTTACTACTTCTCGCTGGCACCAAAAGAAGTTTCGCCTGATTCGGACCTTTTATGGTGGCTAGCAAGACTAGGAGAAGCTTTCGCTACACGCTCTCCCTCCCGCACGCGGTGGACATGCAGCAGTTCAATCGGTGTCAGATGGCCAGAAGCGTACTGTAGTACTCCTCCAGTGCAGTAGTACACCATCATTATTCGACTTCCCGAAGAGGCGAAGAGCCAAACACAGCCCGGACGCTCGTCTGGCAGTTTCATGTGTAGAGTAGTCTAGGATAGCGTGTACCGTGCCTGTAAGCTTAAAATCGTTGGGGTCGGCTCCATGCTATGTGGCCGTCTCAAAGTTTTTAAAAAAAATTAAAATAGTCTTCTGGGCCTACCTGTCACCCTGGTGATTGTAGTTTGCACGCTCATCTGGTCAAGACAGGAATATATATTTGTCACATCCCTAGTTCTGCCCTGACCTATGCTAGTTTCCATGTGAGCATCATGTTTATATTCAAATGGAACTTGAATTGAGGAATTTTCAAAAGCCTCAGAAGTCCTCTAAAAATAACCAACATTTAAATCTCATCAAATGAGTCCAAGAAAATGTTCATCTTATTCTGCAAAAATATTGGCATGAGGTAAAATTCAAACCAATATTTTTGGAATCACAGAAATATTTATTTTGGGCCTTTGACTTAAACCAATGACATATTTGAGTTGAATTTATTTCTGTTATATAGAAATAAAGTTCAAATATTTTTGTAAGTTTCCTGTGACCTTGGACTAGTTCCTGAGCTCACATACAATTTACAGAAAGTTAAAAAAATGATTTGATGTTTTAAATCAAATCAAAACCAATTGGAGAAAATAGAAAACATTAATAAATAGAAAAACCAGAGAACGAGAGAGCTTACCAGGGGCACTTACCTGGCGCCACCAACCGGCCCAGCACTGCAGCTGGCCGGCCCGGCCCACCACCGCCTCCTCCCTGTCGCCTTCCTCCCCAGGCCAGTAGGCAGAGCGCATGCTCGCCGCGCGTGCACACGTGCCCGAGCCACCTCCTGCCTGGCTGCCTGCGTCCCCAACGCCCTAGACGCCTCCATGCGTCGCCACGCATCACCTCGGACCCTCTCGCCCACTTCCTCGTCCTCATCCCCTCCTCTCTCTCGCTCTGCACCTCGTGCCGAGCGCCACCATCGCCACCGACGCCGTTCGCCGCGGCCACCGGCCACCCCTCGCCCTGCTGCTGAGCTCAGGAGCTCCGCCTCGACCCCCTCTTCCTCCCCACCGATCCACGCCCCTCCGGAAGCCCTGCAACGTCGTCCTCGAGCTCATCTTCAACCTTCGGCCGCCATCAACCTCATCGTCGATTCACCGCCGTTCGTGCTTCCCCGAGCCCGCTGAGCTTCTCCCCCGACCCCTTGTGAGCTCCTTCACCTTCCCCTATGCTCGCCCCCCTCCGTTTCTCTCCGCTAGCCCGATTCTGCCGGAGCCGAGAGCTCATCGCCGCCGGCCATGATGCCACCATCGTTTTAGCCACCACAGCTCGCGCCTGAGCGCGTCAATGCGTTCAGTTCCTTCCCAGGAGCACGCCGCTCCCACCAGCTCCTCCTCCCGAGCACCCTAACGCCGACCTCAAACTAACCCGAACTCCGGCCGCCGCCGAGGTCGACGCCGTGCTCAACTCCGGCCACCTCGTGCCCTCCCACTGCCACCGATAGATGCACGCGAGCTCCAGCTAGCCGTAGAGACCAACCGCGGCTCGAACCGCAGCCTGTAGGTGAAACCCGAGCCTCGCTGCCGCCTCTGCTCGTCGCCGGCGGCTAAACGCCGGCCTAACAACTAGTTAGTATTAAGCTAATGACCACAGACTCACAGACATGTGGGCCCCGCTGCTTAATTAACTCTGGTTTAGCTTTTGTTTAGATTAAACTAACCACACGGGCCCCACAGGTCAGTTTGACCCGGCCACGTCACACGTTGACCGACCCCACATGTTAGTGCTGACTTGCTGACGTGGCCGTTGACCAGGCCCCACCTGTCATTGACACTGAACAACACTGTGTCACTGACCAGTGGACCCCACTGGTCAGGTTTGACTGGGTCAGCCGCAGTTGACCAGCTGACGTCACAGTGATGCAGAGTTGACGCAATAAGTCATTTTCTGGATTTAATTTAATTCTGGAAAATCGAGAAAATTGCCTAAACTTCTAAAAATCATAGAAAATCAACCGTAACTCCAAATGAGATAAATTATATATGAAAAATGATCAGAAAAATCCAATCTATCCATCTGTACCATTTTCATGCATGTTAGAACAACTTAAAGCTGCTGTATACAACAATTTGAATTAATGGCATTTGAAATGTCATATATGGAGTTTGAATTTGAATCTTGGATTCAAACCAACTCCATTTAATCTGTTGCTAGTTGCATTAGCCCAAAACACATTCTTATTGCCATGTCATAGCATGCATCATATTGTGCATTGAATTGATTGTGTTTCTTCTTTGTTTGTCGGTGCTTGTCCCCTCTCAGTAAGACGTGTACCGATGATGTGATCGATGACACCAATGAAGAAATATACTATCTTCAGAAGTGCCAGGCAAGCAAAACCCCCTTGTTCATTCCGATACAATCCCACTCTCTCGCTCCTGCTCTCTTTTACTGCATTAGGACAATAACGATTGATCTGTTACTTGCTGCGGTAGCTGAACCCTTTATCCGCTGTATGACCTGTCATTGCCACAGTAAATAGATGAAACCCACTAGCATGAGTAGGAGTTGTTTGAGCCCTGTTGTGCCTACTCATCCATGCTTGTTTGTCATGCCTGCTACTTCTTAGAGTTGAGTCAGGTCTGATTCATCGGGGATGAATCAGAGGTGTGTGAACATGTCCTACTGTGTATGAGCTAAGTGTGTGAACACGATTTGGTAAAGGTAGTGGTGAGAGGCCATGTAGGAGTACATGGTGGGTTGTCTCATTGAAGCCGTCCTTAGGATCTGAGTTCTGTGTTTGTGATCCATGATTCAGCTACTACCATGCATTGGGCCCTGAAATATGACCCCGCTCGACTTCTTAATCACCCGTGTCCTCTGTCCAGGAGTTGCAAGTAGTTTTTGGTGTTTGTAGTATGCTGGAGGCCGTGGGCAGCGCTGACCCGAGGGGTGGGCTGTGATGCGGTAGGCACGTGGCACGGTGTACCGGGCGCCCGTTTGGTGTCTCGGGAACCCTGCACACATCGTTTGGGGCTGTGAGCGAAACTCCGACCGGATCTCCTCGCGGATGGAACCCGAATAGGCGATAAACCTGGACTAGAGACTTGAGTGTTTAGGTAGGTCGTGGTCTACACCCACGTCGGCTTTCGCTTGAAGTCTGCCGAGCACATGTCGTGTGCAGACGCTAAGTGGTGGAAACATGTATGAAGAAGTACACCCCTGCAGGGTTAACATCATCTATTCGAATAGCCGTGTCCGCAGAAAAGGACTTCTGGGTTGCCTGTACAGTTCATAGACAAGTGAAAGTGGATACTCTAAAATGCGCAAGATAAGCGTGAGTGCTATGGATGGCGTTCTCGTAGGGAGACGGGAGCGGATCCATAGTGGTGTATTGATATGGTGAATATGTGCACTCGTGTGCGCCACCTCAAAAGAGTTACTTGCAGTCGTAGTTCAGGATAGCCACCGAGTCAAAGCTGGCTTGCTGTAGTTAAACTCCACCATCCCCTTTGTTGATAATAATGCATATGTAGATAGTTCCGATGTAAGTCTTGCTGGGTACATTTGTACTCACGTTTGCCTATTTTATGTTTTGCAGAGAGACTTCAGTCTCACTAGTAGTTCCGCTTGGACTTCGATGTTTAGCTTGTTACCTCAGCTACGATCTTGTGCCCCCGGCAGGATCTGGTAGATAGTCAGGCTTCTCAGCCTTTTTCATTTGTAGATGTCTGTACTCAGACATGTTAAGCTTCTGCATGTGTTTGACTTGTATGCTCTGAATGTTGGGTCGTGAGACCCATGTTTGTAATATCTCCCTCCTCGGAGCCTATTGAATAAAATACTTGAGTTGTAGAGTCATGTTGTGATGCCATGTTGTATTTACACATATCGAGCATATTGTGTGTATGCTATTGAAATGCTTGGTATGTGTGGGATCTGACTATCTAGTTGTTTATCCTTAGTAGCCTCTCTTACCGGGAAATGTCTCCTAGTGCTTCCACTGAGCCATGGTAGCTTGCTACTTCTCCGAAACACTTAGGCTGGCCGGCATGTGTCCTTCCTCGTTCCTGTGTCTGTCCCTTCAGGGAAATGTCACACGATGAGTACCGGAGTCCTGTTAGCCCTCTACAGCCCGGTTTACCAGAGTCCTGTTAGCCCAGTTGCTACAGCCCGGATTCACTCGCTGATGACCGACACGTTCGTTGTTGGGCCATGTATGCCTGTCCCTGTAAGTTAGTGTCACTTTGGGTTCACGACTAGCCATGTCAGCCCGGGTTCTTTGTCATATGGATGCTAGCGGCACTATCATATACGTGAGCCAAAAGGCGCAAACGGTCCCGGGCCAGGTAAGGTGGCACCCGTGGGAATACCGGGCGTGAGGCCGCAAAGTGATATGAAGTGTTACATGCTAGATCGGTGTGACTTAGGATCGGGGTCCTGACAGCTTTGGTATCAGAGCCTGACTGCCTGTAGGATTACCAAGCCAAACTGGTCGAAGTTGAGTCTACAAATTCTTTAGTTATATAAGGGAATTGATTGTGGGATGGAACGTAAGGCTCTTTTTACTCCTTATACCTCATGGCCTTCTGATCTGAGTCAACCTCTTCTCTTCTACGGGGATTAAGAACTAGGCCTTCTCATCTATCTATCAGGATGACGTGTTACTAATCTATAGACTTTTAAGATTATTGGTTTTAAGCCTCAGTTCAGTCTCTACTACTTCCGTGTGTTACTATTGATCTCAAAACCTTGATATTGTGCTTCTGAGTGGTTACGCCACCATTTTTGTAGCATGTCTCAAATCCTTTTGAGCATTTACAGCCGTTATGCTGTCCGAGTCATCCCAGGTTTCTAAACAGTCTGATGCATTTGCAAATCCCTTCTTCCCATTCCCGATGTCCCTTTGGTCCGATTAATCACACAAATCAGTGAGTTGAGGTACTTTATTGCCTCGACATATATGTTGGAGTTAATATTATGACCCTAGGTGTTTTAGGGGATCATCTAGTAATCTAGACATGATTTATGTCCTAGTGTGATGACTCTGGCCATCATTCTCGAAAGCATTCCGTGATGCCACTTAGTATGTAGGTATTCCACTTCTGGGCTTTGAACCCGAGATTCACCCTACTTACCTCATGTTGATAGTGTTTGCTAGTTCCTTTAGGAAATTAGTAACCTTTGCATTAGTCCTCGAGGTCCATGGTATTCCCTTCTTCCAAATACTATGAACCACTTACGGCAGATGTTTTTTGGATCAAAAGATCACGACAAGAGTGCTCTCGATGGGTTATCCATTCTATATTGTGAATATGCCAGTTCTACCTTTCCGCATGGGTTATCCGGAAGAAATGTTGAGCTTCGCTCGACATACCAATCTATGCATCCACAGCTCAGAAAATCGTATGTTCTTTTGGGTTGTCCCTCTTTAGTTGTCTTCTGACCCTCGTCTATCAATTGATAGTCAAGAGTATGCATGCATTCATTCATCGATGCCTGTTACTCTTATGGTCCGTCAAGCCATTCTAGTTCAGAATGACTAGGAGAAACAAACTCCAGTACCTCATCCATTTCTAGGATTGGGTCAAAGCAGTTGTCTTTCGCAGATCAAATGCAATCCAGCTTTTGATTCTGTTCTACCCTGGAGTATCACTCCCTTTATGTCAGGATTTTCATGAGAATTGCTCCAGCTCTTGTGAATTCTTGACGTAGTGATACTTCTCGCCATCGCTATTTATTCCTTGGTCCCCGTGTTGTTGCAACCGGAATGCCGACAAGTGAATCGTGATGTGTGAAATCAATACTCATAGCAACCTTGTTGCTTGGTAGTTAAAGGAAATTAATTTCATCCTTAGCATGTTGATTATTGAATCGTCACCCTAAGGTTGATTGTGCTACCTAGTCCCTATTTCCGGTGCACTCTTCGGTCGCTGAGTTAGGATTTTGTCAATCCTTGCTTATTTGATCATATCATCTTGCCCTGAAAAGCAAGATTGTTCTCGAGCTTAGTAACATATCGGTGGTTCGTGATTTTTCGAATATCTTCTCGGAAGTGTTACCAGGTTGTCACCTGGCCGCTATGTTGAGTCCGTGATCAAGTTGGTTTCTTGTAAACCACCCCTTCTCCAAGAGTCTGTGTTGGGTACCCCTGAGCTAGTTGGCTAAGCTGAACAACAACTTGGAGAGTTGGAAGATGGAAGCTTGTCCGATTTAGTTCATCTTAAGGGATATCTTGTATGTGTGTTGAAGAAAGACGATATCTTCATCGATTGATCCTTGTGACCAGTTGTTGGACCTATTGTATTGCCAAAACTTTGATTTGAGTGTGGGCTATCCTCAAATCAAATCAGAACCAACTTAATGTTGTCTTACTCGTGGTTGATCCCTCGAGCATACACCATTATATCCTTTGGTTTGACCAATACTATCACTTGTTCACATAACTCTGGAATTTCACTTATGTGGAAACCTGGATGAATTGTTGTTCAGCCCATTGACACCATTTTGTCTCCTCCATGATTCGTGTTAAACATCAAGCTAGTATTAGAAACTTTTGAAAGCATTTCTTCATGCTAGTTTATGAAGCATGTGTTGGATGAAAGAAGTGACTTCCTCTGATTCACGTGCATTTGATGTAAGTTGCCGCCGTGAATCCGATAAAGTCAATGTTGCTTCCTTTGGAATCATCCCAAATCGGTCATGCATACGTGCGAAGTATTCTGTGGTTCGGAGACTTGCAACCTTCATTCTATATGTATCCCTAGCACACCAAGCCACTTATTGATTTGTTCAAGGAGAAGAAGTTCCTTCTTAAGAGTATACCTTATGCAAGGACTTCGATATCCTCAATGATGGATTCCCCATCTGAACTCGGTAGTGTTTTGTTGTAAGACTACCATGTGATCGTGTTTGTCTGGGACAACGTGCTCACATGTTTGTAGCAGAACCAGCTCGTGTTTTGGAGCTTACTACCGTAGTCCATTTCCCGAGAATCTCGCAATGTCGTCTCGTCGAGTTGTGTTGCAAACTTTCATTTTTCTTTCTAGACTTGATGAGTCTGGACTATTCTAACACCAACCAGATCTGAATCTCAGGCAGATATGGTGGTTGGAACGTGTCCCAAGAATTATAATATTGGTCTCTCTGTACCCGGTAACGTGGATGTCGTGGCCAACACACCTAGCCGGAAGGCCTGTTATTGTAGTATCTTGGTTGAAGAAGTTGACCACCTCCCCATAGGGATTTCGTAGGATTTATTCCCTAGTTGTTCCTTATGGATATTGTGTTTCTGAAGTCCGACCTTTTACTTGTTGTTCTAGACATCAAACCATATCTACGAATGGGATACGCTAGTACATCAAGGAGAACATTAGAAGCGGAGTGCTAAATGTCTCTCGATTGATCGTCCAGATTTGCCCCTTGGCCTCGCTAAGGTGAAATCTGAGAAAGTGTTATCTTCCTTTGCATCTGCATCATCCATCGCTATTCATCATGGTAGTATGTTGTGTTGTCAGCACCCTTGACACGGATGTTGGTAAAACCTTGATGATTATGGAGATGCTCAAGTTCTTGAGAGCACGTGTAAGTGCTAGGTTTTATCGTCGGCATTAATTACATAGTGCTCTCAGTTTCCTCGGTTATGCTATAACCCTTTCAAATAGTGGATTCACTCTCTACTGATGGGGTTCCTCCCCAGTTACCAGAATCATTCCCAGCATTTGTGTTTTGTTCCCAGCTTGCACCGTCATTGTGCCATCCTATCTTGGGTCCCATCCATTTACGATGATAGGCAAAATCATCCCTTGTGTTGTCTTCAACAAGGTAATCCACATCATCCATTCTGGCCCGAGAATGTCATTCTTTCAGACTCCTTCAAATGGTCGATTGTGATTTGCCTTAGGCTGGTATAAAGAGTTTCAATGATCTCTGAATCAAAGGTAATTCTTTTGCCACTTAAGGGGATATATCTACGAGTCACCGTCCCTAAGGTGTCTTGTTGTGGTATCATGGCAACTCAACTCCTCGCTGCGTTGACAACCGATTACCACCTTCTTAAGTGCGGAAATGTTGTCTACCTAGTGAACCTTCGACATCTGTTCCAGTCCATCTCTTTGGATGAATGCTTCGTATCTCAGCTCGAGAGATGTTCTTACCTCTCACTCCATGAGTTGATATTGAATACTCGATCTTCGAGGAGACGTTTTCTAGAGAGTCTCCTTTTGTCGTCATCGTGTTGGATGAAGACCTCGCAAGCAAAGACATCAAGATCGATTGAGTCAACAAATCAACACCCTCGAGAAGACAGTTGGATCATGAAGTTTGTGATACTTAGTGTCCCCTTTGTCTTCTTACCTCACGTCTTGAATCTCAGGATGAGATTCTTGTTTAGTGGGGGTGAGTTGTCACATCCCTAGTTCTGGCCTGACCTATGCTAGTTTCCATGTGAGCATCATGTTTATATTCAAATGAAACTTGAATTGAGGAATTTTCAAAAGCCTCAGAAGTCCTCTAAAAATAACCAACATTTAAATCTCATCAAATGAGTCCAAGAAAATGTTCATGTTATTCTGCAAAAATATTGGCATGAGGTAAAATTCAAACCAATATTTTTGGAATCACAGAAATATTTATTTTGGGCCTTTGACTTAAACCAATGACATATTTGAGTTGAATTTATTTCTGTTATATAAGAAATAAAGTCCAAATATTTTTGTAAGTTTCCTGTGACCTTGGACTAGTTCCTGAGCTCACATACAATTTACAGAAAGTTAAAAAAATGATTTGATGTTTTAAATCAAATCAAAACCAATTGCAGAAAATAGAAAACATTAATAAATAGAAAAACCAGAGAGAGAGAGAGAGAGAGCTTACCCGGGGCACTTACCTGGCGCCACCAACCGGCCCAGCACTGCAGCTGGCCGGCCCAGCCCACCACCGCCTCCTCCCTGTCGCCTTCCTCCCCAGGCCAGTAGGCAGAGCGCGTGCTCGCCGCGCGTGCTCACGCGCCCGAGCCACCTCCTGCCTGGCTGCCTGCGTCCCCAACGCCCTGGACGCCTCCATGCGTCGCCACGCATCACCCCGGACCCTCTCGCCCACTTCCTCGTCCTCATCCCCTCCTCTCTCGCTCTGCACCTCGTGCCGAGCGCCACTGATAGAGGCAAAGGTGTCCCGTCTTTCGATGAGATGATGGATATCGCTTTGGTGGAAGTCGACTTTGACGATCCGACTACGAACGTGCGAGGACGTCGCGCCTTAGCAATCGCTAAACCAACTCCGAGAGGTTATTGACCACGCCGGAGCACGATCAACCTGACCACGAGGGTCTGTTTCCTGCGAGCAAACGAAGAACAAGCAAGAAACTGAGATTGCAATCTGGATATTGCGAATATAAGATGAAAGCTTTATTGATCAAGGTGGGGTTCTGTGACGCCTTTGTCTGGTCGTTGAACACAAACGAAGTACGCGAAGTTGCAGCTATGGCGAACTTTTAATCTAAACAAAACCCAAAGTCTAAACGATGCCCTAAGGGCTGTATATATGGAGGAAGAGGGGGGAATTTCGTGGCCCTTGGTGGAGGGGTCCGAAATCAACCCTATCTCTTGTTTCCCCACACATACGGACTCTAAAAATAGCCTATACTTATGTATTTCGAAAATTACATGGGCCTGGCCCAATAATAAGGTGACACAGCACCTAAAATAGCCTCGGGACGAAATTTATGAAGTGGCATCTTGTATATTTCGTCCAAGGCTTCATGCACCCATTATGGTGGCTTCAAAGTCCTGAAATCATCACTTGTAACTCCGTTCTTGTTCCCCTTGCGCATGCCATCATCTCCATGCTTGTTCTTGCTCCAATGTTCATCCTTCTCCAAGCTAGGCCCTTCATTTGTAAGCAAAACAAATGTATCCAATTTAGGCAGCATCATATTCTCATGAACATTAGAATCATTACCAAGAAACGAAAGTACCTGGTAATTTAGTTGGCGTGCACGAGCTCTAGTAATTGGTCCAGTATGTATAGCAGCAGGGGCTGTGGGTGTAACAATTGTATTGATGTCTCATCATCCTCCCCTTCTTGAAATGAAGTCGTCCTCGACGGAAGTTCATCTTCCTCACCCAAATAAGGCATCAAATCTGCAATGTTAAAAGTGGGACTAACCCTAAAATCTGCAGGCAGCTCAAGTTTATATGCATTATCATTTATTTTCTCTAACACCTTAAAGGGACCATCAGCACGTGGCATTAACTTTGATTTGTGCAAATCAGGAAATCTATCCTTACGCAAATGTGACCCGATCAGTCTCGGAATCCCGGTTTACAAGACTTTTCGACAATGGTAAAACAAGACCAGCAAAGCCGCCCGATGCATCGAAAAATCCCGATAGGAGCTGCACATATCTCGTTCTCAGGGCAACACCGGATGAGACTAGCTACGAGTAAAACCAGACCTCGAGTTTCCCCGAGGAGGCCCCGCAGGCAGCTCAGTTCGGACCAACACTCGAAGGAGCACTGGCCCCGGGGGGCTAAAATAAAGATGACCCTCGGGCTCCGGAAACCCAAGGGAAAAAGGGCTAGGTGAGGCAAATGGTAAAACCAAGGTTGGGCCTTGCTGGAGGAGTTTTATTCAAACCGAACTGTCAAGGGGGTCCCATAAATCACCCGACCACGTAAGGAACGCAAAATCCGGGAACATAACACCGGTATGATGGAAACTAGGGCGGCAAGAGTGGAACAAAACACCAGGCATAAGGCCGAGCCTTCCACCCTTTACCAAGTATATAGATGCATTAAAATAAGAGATATTGTGATATCCCAACATAATCCTGTCCACCATGGAGAAATCTTCAACTTCACCTGCAACTAACAACGCTATAAGAGGGGCTGAGCAAAGGGGTAACATAGCCAAGCAACGGTTCGCTAGGAAGGGTGAAAAGGTTAGAGGCTGACATGGCAAATTGGGAGGCTTCAAGAGCAAAAGATAGGTAGCGCAGCATAGCGATAGAATGAAGCAATTAGCATAGCAATGATAGTAGTGAGATCCAGGGTAGCGGTCATCTTGCCTGAAATCCCGCAAGGAAGAAGAACGAGTCCATGAAGAAGACGAACGGGAGTAGTCAAATGAATCCTCACAATCGCAACATTACCGGAACTAAGAAGCAACACCGGAAAGAAACAAACAACATGGTAAATGCACAAGCATAAACATGGCATGATGCACAAACAAGTATGATGCATGTCCGGTTTAATGAGGCATGGCATGTCAAAGTGCGACAAACAATACTACAAGTTAAGTGGAGCTCAATATGCAACGAGTTGCATATTGACAAAACTCCACATCAATTATTTAGTTCTCTCTCGTTTAGGAACACAACAATATTACATGTTGGTTAACATGGCAAGAGGTGAAGCATAATATAAACTACCTATCCAGGCAAGTTTAAATGAGGCCGGAAACAACAAACAACAATTCCGGTAAATCCTCATGTCATTTAGCAATTTAATCCAAACACAATTTTAAACATTTTAATTGTTGTTATCATGATGCGGATGACATATGCAAGTTGATGCGGAGCATCCCACGTTCATCCCCATGTACACTCCGACTACTCTCCAAGCCCCAAGAGGACATATGACGAGACCTCGAACATACGCCATTGGACACAAGGTGAATTCACTCCTCTTCGAACCGTCACTTTCCGCATATGAGACATGGTTACTACCTCAAACGGAAACGCTATGCATACTCAGGTACCAAGGACTTCACCGTGAAGAACCTAGGGAGCAAGGAGAACCGGAAGCGGAAGACATACGTGAAGACGGAGAGGAAAAACGCCAAGGACCCGACTGGCCGGACGATCCGGACGGCGGCCCGGATGATCCGGACAGAGCCCGGACGATCCGGACCCCCATCCGGATGATCCGGCTAATTCGACCGAAGACTACATAAGCCTCCCCCCTGAAGTCAGATCATCCGGACCCCGTCCCGGATCATCCGGACCCTGCCCGGACGTCCCGACCGCCAGCCGGACATCCGGCCCTGCGCCTCCACCAGCCGAGTCTCCGGATCATCCGGGCCTCCACCCGGACCATCCGGACCAGCCCGGATCATCCGGCCAGCGCCTGTGTGCGCGTGTTGGGCTGAGCCCGTGTACCCCTTCGACCCCATAGCCTATAAATAGGACTCCTCCTCCTCCTTTTGGGACTTAGCATTGGATTAGCTCATATTTGTGAGAGAGCCTTTGCTCATCCACTTGGATACTTCTCCTCGGAGTTCAGGACCTCTTCGGAGAAGATCCCCAAGTGGATTCAAGACCCCCATCATGGGAAGATCCCCTCGTGGATTCAAGACCTCCGTTAGGAGATGAACTATCCTTTGTATCCTTACCTTTGTTGACTTTGAATCTCGTGTATCTCTTTGTGTTCTTTGATCTAGCACTTGTGTGACCGATTCCTTGTTGGTTGAGTGTTTTCACTCGTTCCTCCCTGTGATTTCCTCGTGTTCTTCCGCTCGTTCTTCGTGTCTCCCCGTAGGATCCACTCCAAACGTGAAAGATCGACGCTATAGGGTTCCACCCTACATCATCATGGTATCATGAGCCACGTTGGTCACGTTTTTGGAGCCCCTACCCCGTGTTTTCTAGCTTGATTTTGTTGTTTTCGTCCTAAATCCGAAAATCCCCACCAAAAATAGCCCCAAATTTTTTTGTGATTTGTTGGTATGATGATGTTTTGTTGATTTTGATCCGTGGATTTGCTTGGTTTCAAGTGGATCTAGCATTTCCCCAAGTTTCCCCACCTTCCATCCACGAAATCCCTCAAATTTTGCCCCGAAAATCATCCATTTCCGCCCAAAAATTCGTCCCCGAGAGGAAACCCCAAGCAGTTTGACCTGCCCGGATCATCCGGACCTTCTCCCGGATCATCCGGGCATCTCCCGGATCAGCTGGACCCTCTCCCGGACGTCCGGATACCCCACGCACCCAGAAAACAGAACCGGAGCTGACGAACCCGGATCATCCGGCTGTACACCCGGATCATCCGGACCTAGCCCGGATCTTCCGGACCTCCTCCCGGATGTCCGGTTAACCCTGAAACTGACACGGCTGAAATTTTGTTTTGGTCATAACTAATTCATCCGGAGTCCGTTTTTGACGTTCTTTAGCTCGTTTTGAAGCTATTGACATCCCCCATCCCACAAAAATACCACCAACATCATTTGACTCCATCATATTTTCTGAACTTTGACATCTTTGCCTAGGGCTTCCACCATATCATCCGCATAGCCACCACCGACTTCCGCAACCTAACCCATTTTGTTCATCATAGCATTAGTGGTTGCTTGAGTAGTGATTTGAGTCTCCTAAGGTGTTTCGGCTACTTAGGGACAATTGCTTCTTCATCAACCACCACCACCACTTCCACATAGGCATGCCCACCATACACTTCCGCCACCCAACTTAACCCAATTGTTGTTTGAGCTTGTTCGAGTTGTGGCTTGTGTCTCCTAAGGTGTTTCGGCTACTTAGGGACGGCAACTTCAACTTCGACACGTGTATAGCCCATCAATTCACTTCCACATTGCCAAGTGCAAACCACCACCGCATTTCCGCTACCACCATTTTGACATTTGACGTGTGAGATTTTGAGTTCGCGGTTTTTCCGTTTCCTAAGGTGTTTCGGCTACTTAGGGACGAGTCTCCATCATCTTGGTATCTACATCAAGAACACCGCTACTCATCATCGTCTGACGGTAACCTCCATATCATCTTGGTATCATGGTATCCCTCCATTGTATATTCCCTTGCTATTGCATTGTTAACCCCTAGCCTTACTTTTGCGTCGCTTGCCTATCGAGACTAGCCATTTGAGTATTGCCGGCAACGTTACTTGTGCACATTAGTGATCATACTTCCCTGATAGAGGCAAAGGTGTCCCATCTTTCGATGAGATGATGGATTTCGCTTTGGTGGAAGTCGACTTTGACGATCCGACTACGAACGTGCGAGGACGTCGCGCCTTAGCAATCGCTAAACCAACTCCGAGAGGTTATTGACCACGCCGGAGCACGATCAACCTGACCACGAGGGTCTGTTTCCTGCGAGCAAACGAAGAACAAGCAAAGAAACTAAGATTGCAATCTGGATATTGCGAATATAAGATGAAAGCTTTATTGATCAAGGTGGGGTTCTGTGACGCCTTTGTCTGGTCGTTGAACACAAACGAAGTACGCGAAGTTGCAGCTATGGCGAACTTTAATCTAAACAAAACCCAAAGTCTAAACGATGCCCTAAGGGCTGTATATATGGAGGAAGAGGGGGGAATTTCGTGGCCCTTGGTGGAGGGGTCCGAAATCAACCCTATCTCTTGTTTCCCCACACATACGGACTCTAAAAATAGCCTATACTTATGTATTTCGAAATTACATGGGCCTGGCCCAATAATAAGGTGACGCAGCACCTAAAATAGCCTCGGGACGAAATTTATGAAGTGGCATCTTGTATATTTCGTCCAAGGCTTCATGCACCCATTATGGTGGCTTCAAAGTCCTGAAATCATCACTTTTAACTCCGTTCTTGTTCCCCTTGCGCATGCCATCATCTCCATGCTTGTTCTTGCTCCAATGTTCATCCTTCTCCAAGCTAGGCCCTTCATTTGTAAGCAAAACAAATGTATCCAATTTAGGCAGCATCATATTCTCATGAACATTAGAATCATTACCAAGAAACGAAAGTACCTGGTAATTTAGTTGGCGTGCACGAGCTCTAGTAATTGGTCCAGTATGTATAGCAGCAGGGGCTGTGGGTGTAACAATTGTATTGATGTCCTCATCATCCTCCCCTTCTTGCAATGAAGTCGTCCTCGACGGAAGTTCATCTTCCTCACCCAAATAAGGCTTCAAATCTGCAATGTTAAAAGTGGGACTAACCCCAAAATTTGCAGGCAGCTCAAGTTTATATGCATTATCATTTATTTTCTCTAACACCTTAAAGGGACCATCAGCACGTGGCATTAACTTTGATTTGCGCAAATCAGGAAATCTATCCTTACGCAAATGTAACCAAACAAGATCTCCAGGTGCAAACACAACATGTTTTCTACCCTTATCTCCAGCAAGTTTATATTTAGCATTCATGCGCTCAATGTTTTCCTTAGTTAACTCATGCATTTTTAAAATCAATTCAGCACGTTGTTTAGCATCAAAATTAACCTTCTCCGAAGATAGAAGAGGCAACAAATCAATAGGTGCACGAGGTAGGAAACCATACACAACTTCAAAAGGGCACATCTTAGTAGTAGAATGCAATGAACGATTATAAGCAAATTCAATATGAGGCAAGTATTCCTCCCACATTTTCTTATTATTCTTCAAAACAGCCCTAAGCATAGTAGACAACGTTCTATTGACTACTTCAGTTTGTCCATCAGTTTGGGGGTGACAAGTAGTACTAAAAAGCAGTTTAGTCCCCAACTTAGCCCATAAACATCTCCAAAAATGGCTAAGAAATTTAGTATCACGATCTGAAACAATAGTATTTGGCACACCATGCAAGCGAATAATTTCACGAAAGAACAAATCAGCAACATTAACAGCATCATCGCTTTTATGACATGGTATAAAGTGTGCCATTTTCGAGAATCTATCCACGACAACAAATATGCTATCCCTCCCCTTCTTTGTTTGAGGTAAACCTAAAACAAAGTCCATAGATATATCCTCCCAAGGAACACTAGGTACAGGCAAAGGCATATATAAACCATGAGGATTGAGTCGTGACTTAGCTTTTTGACATGTAGTGCATCGAGCAATAAAACGCTCAACATCCCGTCTCATCTTTGGCCAAAAGAAATGTGTAGCAAGTACGTCCTCCGTCTTCTTCACGCCAAAGTGTCCCATTAATCCTCCTCCATGCGCCTCCTGCAACAACAAAAGACGAACGGAGCTAGCTGGAATGCATAGCTTGTTAGCACGAAACACAAATGCATCGTTAACGACGAACTTGTTCCACATTCTTCCTTCTTTACAATTCTGCATTACATCTTTAAAATCAGCATCATGCACATATTGATCTTTGATGGTCTCCAAACCAAATATTTTGAAGTCAAGTTGTGAAAGCATAGTATAGCGGCGAGACAATGCATCAGCAATAACATTTTCTTTTCCCTTCTTGTGTTTAATGACATAAGGAAAAGTCTCAATGAATTCAACCCATTTAGCATGTCTACGATTCAGTTTAGCTTGACTTTTAATATGTTTCAAAGATTCATGATCAGAATGTATAACAAATTCTTTGGGCCATAAATAATGTTGCCATGTTTCTAAAGTCCGAACAAGAGCATATGATAGAGGCAAAGGTGTCCCGTCTTTCGATGAGATGATGGATATCGCTTTGGTGGCAGTCGACTTTGACGATCCGACTACGAACGTGCGAGGACGTCGCGCCTTAGCAATCGCTAAACCAACTCCGAGAGGTTATTGACCACGCCGGAGCACGATCAACCTGACCACGAGGGTCTGTTTCCTGCGAGCAAACGAAGAACAAGCAAGAAACTGAGATTGCAATCTGGATATTGCGAATATAAGATGAAAGCTTTATTGATCAAGGTGGGGTTCTGTGACGCCTTTGTCTGGTCGTTGAACACAAACGAAGTACGCGAAGTTGCAGCTATGGCGAACTTTTAATCTAAACAAAACCCAAAGTCTAAACGATGCCCTAAGGGCTGTATATATGGAGGAAGAGGGGGGAATTTCGTGGCCCTTGGTGGAGGGGTCCGAAATCAACCCTATCTCTTGTTTCCCCACACATACGGATTCTAAAAATAGCCTATACTTATGTATTTCGAAATTACATGGGCCTGGCCCAATAATAAGGTGACGCAGCACCTAAAATAGCCTCGGGACGAAATTTATGAAGTGGCATCTTGTATATTTCGTCCAAGGCTTCATGCACCCATTATGGTGGCTTCAAAGTCCTGAAATCATCACTTGTAACTCCGTTCTTGTTCCCCTTGCGCGTGCCATCATCTCCATGCTTGTTCTTGCTCCAATGTTCATCCTTCTCCAAGCTAGGCCCTTCATTTGTAAGCAAAACAAATGTATCCAATTTAGGCAGCATCATATTCTCATGAACATTAGAATCATTACCAAGAAACGAAAGTACCTGGTAATTTAGTTGGCGTGCACGAGCTCTAGTAATTGGTCCAGTATGTATAGCAGCAGGGGCTGTGGGTGTAACAATTGTATTGATGTCCTCATCATCCTCCCCTTCTTGAAATGAAGTCGTCCTCGACGGAAGTTCATCTTCCTCACCCAAATAAGGCTTCAAATCTGCAATGTTAAAAGTGGGACTAACCCCAAAATCTGCAGGCAGCTCAAGTTTATATGCATTATTATTTATTTTCTCTAACACCTTAAAGGGACCATCAGCACGTGGCATTAACTTTGATTTGCGCAAATCAGGAAATCTATCCTTACGCAAATGTAACCAAACAAGATCTCCAGGTGCAAACACAAGATGTTTTCTTCCCTTATCTCCAGCAAGTTTATATTTAGCATTCATACGCTCAATGTTTTCCTTAGTTAACTCATGCATTTTTAAAATCAATTCAGCACGTTGTTTAGCATCAAAATTAACCTTCTCCGAAGATGGAAGAGGCAACAAATCAATAGGTGCACGAGGTAGGAAACCATACACAACTTCAAAAGGGCACATCTTAGTTGTAGAATGCAATGAACGATTATAAGCAAATTCAATATGAGGCAAGCATTCCTCCCACATTTTCTTATTATTCGTCAAAACAGCCCTAAGCATAGTAGACAATGTTCTATTGACTACTTCAGTTTGTCCATCAGTTTGGGGGTGACAAGTAGTACTAAAAAGCAGTTTAGTCCCCAACTTAGCCCATAAACATCTCCAAAAGTGGCTAAGAAATTTATTATCACGATCTGAAACAATAGTATTTGGCACACCATGCAAGCGAATAATTTCACGAAAGAACAAATCAGCAACATTAACAGCATCATCGCTTTTATGACATGGTATAAAGTGTGCCATTTTCAAGAATCTATCCACGACAACAAATATGCTATCCCTCCCCTTCTTTGTTCGAGGTAATCCTAAAACAAAGTCCATAGATATATCCTCCCAAGGAACACTAGGTACAGGCAAAGGCATATATAAACCATGAGGATTGAGTCGTGACTTAGCTTTTTGACATGTAGTGCAGCGAGCAATAAAACGCTCAACATCCCGTCTCATCTTTGGCCAAAAGAAATGTGTAGCAAGTACGTCCTCCGTCTTCTTCACGCCAAAGTGTCCCATTAATCCTCCTCCATGCGCCTCCTGCAACAACAATAGACGAACAGAGCTAGCTGGAATGCATAGCTTGTTAGCACGAAACACAAATCCATCGTTAACAACGAACTTGTTCCACATTCTTCCTTCTTTACAATTCTGCATTACATCTTTAAAATCAGCATCATGCACATATTGATCTTTGATGGTCTCCAAACCAAAGATTTTGAAGTCAAGTTGTGAAAGCATAGTATAGCGACGAGACAATGCATCCGCAATAACATTTTCTTTTCCCTTCTTGTGTTTAATGACATAAGGGAAAGTCTCAATGAATTCAACCCATTTAGCATGTCTACGATTCAGTTTAGCTTGACCTTTAATATGTTTCAAAGATTCATGATCAGAATGTATAACAAATTCTTTGGGCCATAAATAATGTTGCCATGTTTCTAAAGTCCGAACAAGAGCATATAATTCTTTATCATAAGTAGAATAATTCAGACTAGGCCCACTCAATTTTTCAGAAAAGTATGCAACAGGTTTGCCATCTTGTAATAACACACCTCCTAATCCAATTCCACTAGCATCACATTCAAGCTCAAAAGTCTTATTAAATCAGGAAGTTGGAGTAAAGGAGCATGTGTCAACTTATCTTTCAATAACGTGAAGGCTTCTTCCTGTGCGGTACCCCAAACAAAAGGCACATCCTTCTTTGTAAGCTCGTTGAGAGGTGCAGCAATGGTGCTGAAATCTCTCACAAAACGCCTATAGAATCCAGCAAGGCCAAGAAAACTCCTCACTTGTGTGACCGTTTTGGGCTGCGGCCAACTCTCAATAGCTTCAATCTTGGCTTTGTCGACTTCAATTCCCTGTGGAGTAACAACATAGCCAAGAAAAGATACTCGGTCGGTGCAAAAGGTGCAGTTCCCAAGGTTACCAAACAAACGTGCATCACGTAGAGCAATAAAAATAGCACGTAAATGTTCCAAATGTTCTTCCAAAGATCTGCTATAAATCAGTATATCATCAAAATAGACTACCACAAATCGTCCAATGAAAGCACGTAAAACTTCGTTCATTAGTCTCATGAAAGTACTAGGCGCATTAGTTAACCCAAAAGGCATGACTAACCACTCATATAATCCAAACTTAGTTTTAAATGCTGTTTTCCATTCATCCCCCAATTTCATGCGAATTTGATGGTATCCACTACGCAAATCAACTTTGGAGAATATTGTAGAGCCACTCAATTCATCAAGCATATCATCTAGCCTAGGAATAGGATGACGATAACGAATAGTAATATTATTAATGCCTCTATAATCAACACACATACGCGATGTACCATCCTTTTTCAGCACTAGAATAATAGGAACAACACAAGGACTAAGGGATTCGCGTATATAACCTTTGTCTAGAAGCTCTTGTACTTGACGCATAATCTCCTTCGTCTCCTCTGGATTGGTACGGTATGGCCCACGGTTTTGCAGTGAAGCACCGGGAATTAAGTCAATTTGATGCTCAATCCCTCGAATAGGCGGTAATCCCGGTGGCACGTCTTGTGGAAAGACGTCAGCGAACTCCTGCAAAATGTTAGTGACAGCAGGAGGCAAAGAGGAAGACACGTCCTCGAATGAAAATAATGCCTCTTTGCACACAAAAGCATAGCAAACAGATTTGCTTAAATCTAGCTCATCAATATCAGATTTGGTGGCAAATAAACATGCACTTTTCAATTTAATTTCAGAAGCAACACTAGATGGTTTATTATTAGGCTTCATTTGTTGCTCAAATTCTTTTGCCACAATCTGATTTTCACTCTTATTCTTCTCCTATTTTGCTTTATTAGCTCTATTAATATCATCTTTCAAAATAGAATCAGGAGTCATAGGAAGCAAAGTAATATTTTTATCCTTATGAACAAGAGTATACTGATTGTTTCTACCATGGTGTACAGAATTTTTATCAAATTGCCATGGTCTACCAAGTAATAAGGAACATGCTTGCATATGTACCACATCACAATCAACATAATCAGCATATGTAGAGATACTAAAATGCACACGAACAGTACGTGTTCCCTTAACCTTGCCGCTGTTGTTGAACCATTGGATGTAGTAAGGATGTGGATGTGGTCTTGTGGTGAGAGAAAGCTTCTCCACCATCTCCATGCTAGCCAAGTTGTTGCAGCTACCTCCGTCTATGATGACGCGCACAGAACGTTCCTTCACAACTCCCTTGGTATGGAACAAATTGTGCCTCTGATTTTGCTCAGCTTGTGTGACCTGCACACTCAAAACACGTTGAGCAACTAAACATTCATACCTGTCAGCGTCTTCAGGAGCCATGTATTGCGTCTCATGATCAGAATCATCTCCACCATGTTCTTCACGTGTAATAAGAGCCAAAGTCTCCTCATCATAGTCACTAGCGGACTCATAGACACCATCCTCGGTAACAATCATCACACGCTTAGATTTGCATTCTCTCGCATAATGACCTCCTCCCTTACAATGACGACAAATAATATCACTTGTGTGCCCTGTTGATGCCCTGGAAGAAGAACTCTATGCAGGCCCGGCAGGTGCGCTCTTGGCAGATAATGGTGGTTGTTCCTGTTTTCTTGTATCACGGCTGTAGGAGGCACCTGATTGAGGTGCTGGTGCAGTTGAAGTAGAAGATGCACGCGGTGTCCATGATGAAGGTCGGCCTGCAGAAAAGTTAGTTCGCGCCAATGCTTGTCGATCCTGCACTTCACGTTCAGCTTTACAAGCAAGATGGAATAAACGAGTGATATTAGTATACTCCTTATAGTCTAGAATGGTCTGAATCTCTCTATTTAATCCACCCAGAAAACGTGCAAGCATAGCTTCATTCTCCTCAACAATACCACATCGAATCATGCCAGTTTGTAATTCCTGATAATATTCTTCTACAGAATTTTTTCCTTGTCTTAAACGCTGCAATTTTTGAAGCAATTCACGTTGATAATATGGTGGAACCCAACGCGTACGCATAGCAATTTTCAAAGCAGCCCAAGTAGTTGGAAAAGGATATAATCTACAATGTTCAGACCACCAGACACATGCAAAACTAGTGAAAGCACAAACAACAGCAGCAACCCGTCTCTCCTCGGGATATTGTAAACATGTAAAACGTTGTTCAGTTTCTAACTCCCAAGTAAGATATATATCAGGAACATATCTACCCTCAAATGGTGGAATATTCAATTTCAGTTTAGGAATATGGACATCATCTCGTACCTGAGGTGGTGGTGCAGGCCTACCATTACGAATATATACCTGAGGTCGACCTGGTGGTGGTGGTGCTGGTGGCTGCACGTAGTGCTTATTTTGATCAACCTCATCCTCATAATCGCCCGCATACTCATCATCCTCCTGGGTACCAGCAGCAGCAGTAGCAGGAGCCAAAGAAGCACCAACAGCAGTAGCAGCGGCACCAGAATTTTGTCCTGGCTCAATAGGAACACGCTGTGCTGGTCCATACTGATTCGGAAGGGGGCGTAGTTGTTGTTGTTGCAGAGGTGCGGCAGGTGCAGCCGGTGGTGGAAGACGCGCAAGCAGTTCATTAAATCTGTTATCGAGCTTTGTTTCGAATGTCTTCTCAAGGCCAGTGATCTTCTCCATGGCCTCTTCAAAATTGTTCAGCACATCTTGCACCTGTTCAGTCATCATTTGCTGAAACTTATCATGAAGCTCCTTGTTCGATAAGTTCTCCCAGTCAATCTCGTCGGCTTGTGATCCTGGCATGGTTAGCAGCAATAGAAACACACAAGAATATGATCCTATAGACTACGAACAACTGGTGGTGGGTGTCACAAATCCGTCAAGCAAAACTCAAATTCTTACTAGTTCTTACCCAGCAACAGGCGGTGATCGGCAACCGTTGTAGTCAAAACTCTCAAAGCTTGGATAGAGCGATTACCAGGGAGAGTCAACGCACGACGTAGATGTATGTGGAGCTGGGAAGGCTTATAATATGGTAGCAAAAGGGGTAAGCAATAATCAATTCAGAGATGCAAAGTTGAATAAACGCTCAACGACGGTACTGTGCTGGTCCTAGGCTAGACTATGCTAGAGACGCGAGCCTAGAACACTAACAAAATCACGGCGCTGCACGTAAACAAGGGAAAAGCAAAGTCTGGAATTTTTTTTTGCTCTTTTTTTTGCGCTGCTTTTTTTTGCTGCTCTTTTTTTTGCGAAAAACCACTATAATGGCGAGTGTCTCAAAACTCTTCCCAGGTCAAACTGACAGGATGGGCACGAAATTTTTTTGACCAATTTTTTTTTTCGACTGCCCGGACCCAAAAACTGGAAACGGGTCAAAAAAAACTTTCTATAACGGCGACTGTCTCAATACGCTTAGAAACACCAAAAAATAGGATAGCCAGAAAATTTTTCGACAAGTGCGTTTTCGGAAAATTTTGGGCCTAAACGGAGGGTGGTTTCCGGACTCTTTTTTTTTGGAAACCAACCTCTTCTACGGACGGCAAAAGATTGCTGGAATCCGAAACCTACTCAGACAAGGAAACACGAATCGGAAATTAGATGGATCCCGAAAACAAACCTAATATGCAAGGAACTCGGATTGGTGGTGGATATATGGTGGTGGTATATGGCAGCGGTGGTGGTAGCGGTGGTAGTATATGGATATGGATCGGTGGTGGTATATGGACACGGATTGGTGGTGGTATATGGATATGGATTCGGAGCGGTGGTGGTAGATGGCAGGGGCGATGATGATGGTGCGGCGGCGGCGTGACAACTTATGACCAGAACTCGAAACTCTAAAAGACTAGACTCTAAGACCAGCAACTAGACACGACGATGCAACCGCAAATTCAACAAAGCAAAACCCTAAAAAGACTATGCAAAGGCTCAGATTGGTTTGGATATGATGAACTAACCCTAATTTTTTTGTGGCTTTTTCGTGGACTGTAGGTATGAAGAACAGACTCGATCTAAACTACGAAAAACTGTAAAATCTCACCGAGCAACCTGAAAACTGATACCACTTGATAGAGGCAAAGGTGTCCCGTCTTTCGATGAGATGATGGATTTCGCTTTGGTGGAAGTCGACTTTGACGATCCGACTACGAACGTGCGAGGACGTCGCGCCTTAGCAATCGCTAAACCAACTCCGAGAGGTTATTGAGCACGCCGGAGCACGATCAACTTGACCACGAGGGTCTGTTTCCTGCGAGCAAACGAAGAACAAGCAAAGAAACTGAGATTGCAATCTGGTATTGCGAATATAAGATGAAAGCTTTATTGATCAAGGTGGGGTTCTGTGACGCCTTTGTCTGGTCGTTGAACACAAACGAAGTACGCGAAGTTGCAGCTATGGCGAACTTTAATCTAAACAAAACCCAAAGTCTAAACGATGCCCTAAGGGCTGTATATATGGAGGAAGAGGGGGGAATTTCGTGGCCCTTGGTGGAGGGGTCCGAAATCAACCCTATCTCTTGTTTCCCCACACATACGGACTCTAAAAATAGCCTATACTTATGTATTTCGAAATTACATGGGCCTGGCCCAATAATAAGGTGACGCAGCACCTAAAATAGCCTCGGGACGAAATTTATGAAGTGGCATCTTGTATATTTCGTCCAAGGCTTCATGCACCCATTATGGTGGCTTCAAAGTCCTGAAATCATCACTTGTAACTCCGTTCTTGTTCCCCTTGCGCATGCCATCATCTCCATGCTTGTTCTTGCTCCAATGTTCATCCTTCTCCAAGTTAGGCCCTTCATTTGTAAGCAAAACAAATGTATCCAATTTAGGCAGCATCATATTCTCATGAACATTAGAATCATTACCAAGAAACGAAAGTACCTGGTAATTTAGTTGGCGTGCACGAGCTCTAGTAATTGGTCCAGTATGTATAGCAGCAGGGGCTGTGGGTGTAACAATTGTATTGATGTCCTCATCATTCCCATAGCATACATACCATATCATCGTGGTGCATATATTGCTATCATATCTTATGTCACAAGTTTGTTCCCGCATATACACAATTGCTATCTTGGTTTGTGCATTGTGCAAAGTGGCCATAGAAAAAAGAAAGAAATAAAGCTTTTCAGCAAAAGAGAAAGAGAGCAAAGAAGCTTGTAAGCAAGTGCCATAGCATCATACCACATTGCATATAAGATTGTCATATCCGATCATCTTGGATCATCTTGAGAGAAACACCGGGAACCATACATACATAGCATACTTGGGATAGAAGTTTATCCATTTTGCATCTTATAGGTTGTGCACAAGTGTCGTATCCGCCTATTGAGTAATCGTGCTAGCGTCTCTCTTGAGTTGTGCAACACGAGTGTTTTCCGTGGATTCCACATTTTGTGCTCATTCCTTGGTTGCACGACCCCATTTATCTATCCGTGTGTGTGTTTCCGTGTGCCTTCCATATTGCTATTGGTCTACTTGTTTCACTTGCGAATTTGTGAATCTCTTTCAACATTATTGACTCTTGCTAACATTTTGCATTAAATTTTTGTGCCACTATCCTCACCGAGCTCCACTATAAGCTTTACTTGTGTAGGTGTGAGAACCGACAAGGATTGGTACCAATAGTGCTATTTCATTGTCCGCATTTGAGTGAACTTGATTCATTGTCAACACCGGTCAAGGTACATTGGTATAAGTTCTTCTCTTTCTCCCACTCATATTTGCTCGAGTCTTGTGATGGATAGGCAAGGCATTTCCTCTCCGGTCCTCGACAACAATGATGGCGTGAACAACTACATAACCAAAGCGTCTATCTTCGATCTACAACGACAAGTGCAAGGCACACAATCAAGATTGCGAGAGCGCATCGAGAACATCTCCATCGACATTCATCACTCCGAAGCAAGGAGAAGGGACTACTTCGACAAGAAGCTTGCAGCACATAAAGAGGAGCAAGATGCAAGGATGGAGGAGATTAGGGCCTTGATCAAGTCTTCTTCCACTTCATCATCCTCAAGACGACGACGTTCAAGCCACAAGTCTTCGGAGCGCGAAAAAGATGCAAGTGCAAATCGTCCTCGTCCACATCTACATGGCGACCACCATCACGTTCGTGATCAACATCATCATGAAGGGCAAGTCACCTCCAAGCATCATGTGCACGACGACGACGAACGCCTTCGAGCTCAAGCGCGACAACGAAACCATCATCATGAAGATGCTCCACAAGCACAAATGCACAAGTCCCAACACGCCAAGTCGAAGCTTCATGAGCATAAAAGAAGACCGCGAGACGACCACCACCAAGACGGTGCTACGGCTACATCAACCACTTTGGCATCTTCGCCAAGTGTTCTCAAGGCATCTTCGCCTTTGGACGTACGGCATCTTCGCCTACTTCCCACGAGTACGCCTACAATGACTTCATCAAGTCCAAGGCGACTACCTACGAGCGAGGGTGACACTTCCATCTTCGGAAGCCCCTCAAGGAAGATGGCCGAGCATGGGAAACTCCCTTCGGTCATGGAGACGAGCTATGAGGTGCCACATCATATGGACCTCCAACACCAAGACGGCGACAAGAAGGTCGAGCAAGGGCCATCCCCTTCGACCACGGCTACGAGCGCGAACCTCTTCAACACCATGAAGACGGCGCCCACATTGGACTCATACTCCGAGTCAAGCTACGCGACCGCGCATGGAGACATTTGCACCTACACCTCTCCGACACCCACATATGAAGAGATGCCCAAAGTGCCATGTGAGGAGAGCCACCACCCCATGATTGACTCCACCATACGTGACATTGAGAGCATTTCCTATGAGAGGATGAGTGTGACCACCACTAGCCCCACACATGAGACCATGCAACACATCCTATGTGAGGTTGAGAGCCATTTGAGTGACTCCACCTACCATACAAGTGAGAGCATCCTTGAGGGAGTGAGTGAGCCACAACACTTAGTGAGTGAGGTAGTTGACACAGCATGTGAGGCCACTATGATTTCTAACGACTTAACCTCTACTCCTAGTGTGTTTTCTTCTTTGGTGCTAGGTCTCCTACATGACGACATGCCTATCCTCGACGAGTCCATCCCTCCAATGGAAACACCGATGGCCATGGTGGACAATGATGCACCCCCCACATGGTTCCATCAAGATGAAGATGACAATGATTGGATCTTTGGCACCTCACCTACAACACATGAGCGATGCTCCAAGGGTAACATAGGTGATGGTGCTTCTCTTGTCCCACTAGTGGACTCTCTTGACATTGATTGCTCCCATGATGTTGACCCACCTATTGCCATGCTTCATGCTAGTGAAACTTCTTCATGTCTTGACTTGCCTATTTATGATGAATATGATGATGAGCATGTTGAGTTGCCTAGTTGTGATGCTATGCTCCATAGGATAACTTGTGAAAATTCTATTGGTCACATTATGCTTGACAATCCATTGAGCTTGTCATATGCTATGAGTGAGATCTCCCATATTGCTTCATTTCAATCTCAACATAGTAACTATGCATGCCCCATTAAGATCAATCCCATTTGCACTTATGGCATAGATGACGAGATGATGGTCATTGGCTTTTGCTTCTCTTGTGATGATATTGCCATGCTTCCTTTACATGATTTGTGCAATTCATCTACTATGTCATGCCATGATAACATTGTTTTGAATATGCATTGTTTTGGATGTTGTCAATATTCTCCATGTGATGTTGCTACTCATGCTCATGAGGAGACCCCCATAGTTTCCTCAGACATATTAGGAGATCTTGATGCATTTCATACTTTGCATGATTCCCATGATTGCTTGCACCATATGCATTCCATGAATAACAATGCTCTAGATATTTCTCATGATGCATTACACAATTTAAGTCTCCATTATGCGATACATAACAACAAACCCCTCATGATGGATGACATGTTTCTATATCACGCATCTCATTTATTTGAGCATTGGCTATTTAGTACTAACCGACACATGCATGTGCGCATCATGATGGATGATGTGTACATATACCATGCACACACAATTTTCTCTTTGTCTTTGTTTTGTGTAGGTACTTATGAACACTCGTCAACCTCACAATCCCATGAGTTGACGAAACGAGCTCTTGAGAGCAACGATGACTTGGGATCCCGTGGACAATCCTCACCACCGTTCCCTTGCGCAAGGACTACGCGCATCTCTTTTACTTGGCTCTCACACGGCTATGGGCTATTTACCACTTCTCACCTTATGCCCACACTATTGTGTTCACTTTGCATGTTATTCTTGCTTCTATGCCTTTGCCATGCAATTGTGACCCTTGCTTGCATCTACCCATGATTCACCATTATGATATCCCTATGTGTACTTGCATGCTTGGTGGAGATCCTTGTTGCTTTTGCCATGTTTATCATGTGCCCCATGCTATTGTTGATTGTTGTGTTGGGAGAGTCATGATGCCCCATTGCTATTCACATATGGTCTCTCGCCAATACATTGATGATATTTTGCTCATATCTTGCTTTCATGTTTGTGCTATGTCATGTCCATTATTCATGCCCACTATTTGCACACATGACATGCTTGCCATGATTCCTTCTAGTATGTTGCATCTCCGCACTACTAGCTTGCTTGACGTGATTGCTATGATTGCTTGCTTGGTTGCATCACCCATGTTCCACTATCACTTGCTTTCTTGGGTTGATGACATATATGCTCATGCCTCTCACTTGATTTGTCATAATCATTGCCTCTTGTCTCCATTAGTTGCATCTCTCATATCACCTTGTGAGTGCCAACTTGCTATGCTTATTGATCTTGGAGACTTGGACACTTTACTTGTGATGCATGATTGTTTGATTGAGCCTCTTGTATTTGGTTGTTCTTACATCATAAGCCTTCATACTATGAAATGCTCCCTTGTCCATTCTTATGATGAGCATGATGCATACACTTGTTGGGTATCTTACCACACGAATGATAGGTTTTGCACTTCCGCTAACCTCATTTGTTTTTCCGAGTGTTTGCCATGTTCTTTCATTTTAAAGGATTCACAAGGCGGTACCATCACGCGGCATATTGGTTATGTGAAGGCATACAAGATGCGCAACTACATCATCCTTCTGACACTCTTAAAGGTGAACTCCTTCTCTTTGAGCCATCCTCAAATACGCATATTGGATGGGTCACTCTTTCATTGTTGTTTCCTTCTTGTTGTCTACATGATACATCTCGTGAACGGAGGCACGACATTGGAGATTGGCTACATGGACCTTCACATTGAGGAGCGCTCGCACTTATTGGATGCACCTTCGGCCTTCCACCCATGCCTCAACATCGAGCTTTGGTACACCAACACCTCCATATTTATTGATTGTGCTCATACATGTCATGCTCGATGGACATATCGTACTCACCACAAGTTTGCACACTATGCATGGATTGACTCACATTATGATTGCCTTGTTGCATCTTGTATTTCCATGTCATCCATGATATATGAGCTTGTGCATTTCCTTAGCAAATTTGTTGTGATCTTCCTTGATGGCATATTCATACATAATGATCATATTGTCCACCATCAATTGCATGATAACATACACATGTTGAGCATCCATTGCCATATTCATGCTATTGATAAACCGTCTCACTATGACATCATTTTGCATCGTGGTTGCATTGATCATATTTACAACACATTTGTGTGCACAATGATTGCATTTCCTCCCATGAATGCTTTGCATCTCATTCTAGATCATCTTGATAAGCTTCATGCATTTTGTCACGACCAATCTTGCCGCAGGGACTCATTCTTACATGATGGACACTTTGTGTGCGCTAACCATTGCATTTCCGAGTGTTGCTTGTGTTTGCTCTTTTTGCATGTTTACCACTCCGGCTACACCTTGGAATACTTGGATTGCGCCATGCCTTCAACTTCGTCCAACTACAAGTCCATCCTCGACAACCGTTTCCATGGTGATGAGGATCACGATCCGAGGTCGGATCTTTCACAAGGGGGGGGGGGGAAGATGATGCGGAGCATCCCACGTTCATCCTCATGTACACTCCGACTACTCTCCAAGCCCCAAGAGGACATATGACGAGACCTCGAACATACGCCATTGGACATAAGGTGAATTCACTCCTCTTCGAACCGTCACTTTCCGCATATGAGACATGGTTACTACCTCAAACGGAAACGCTATGCATACTCAGGTACCAAGGACTTCACCGTGAAGAAGCTAGGGAGCAAGGAGAACCGGAAGCGGAAGACATACGTGAAGACGGAGAGGAAAAACGCCAAGGAACCGACTGGCCGGACGATCCGGACGGCGGCCCGGATGATCCGGATAGAGCCCGGACGATCCGGACCCCCATCCGGACGATCCGGCTAATTCGACCGAAGACTACAGAAGCCTCCCCCCTGAAGCCGGATCATCCGGACCCCGTCCCGGATCATCCGGACCCTGCCCGGACGTCCGGACCGCCAGCCGGACATCCGGCCCTGCGCCTCCACCAGCCGAGTCTCCGGATCATCCGGGCCTCCACCCGGACCATCCGGACCAGCCCGGATCATCCGGCTTCGGACCCGGATCATCCGGCCAGCGCCTGTGTGCGCGTGTTGGGCTGAGCCCGTGTACCCCTTCGACCCCCTAGCCTATAAATAGGACTCCTCCTCCTCCTTTTGGGACTTAGCATTCGATTAGCTCATATTTGTGAGAGAGCCTTTGCTCATCCACTTGGATACTTCTCCTCGGAGTTCAGGACCTCTTCGGAGAAGATCCCCCAAGCGGATTCAAGACCCCCATCGTGGGAAGATCCCCTCGTGGATTCAAGACCTGTGTTAGGAGATGAACTGTCCTTTGTATCCTTACCTTTGTTGACTTTGGATCTCGTGTATCTCTTTGTGTTCTTCGATCTAGCACTTGTGTGACCGATTCCTTGTTGGTTGAGTGTTTTCCCTCGTTCCTCCCCGTGATTTCCTCGTGTTCTTCCGCTCGTTCTTCGTGTCTCCCCGTAGGATCCACTCCAAACGTGAAATATCGACGCTATAGGGTTCCACCCTACATCACAAGTCTTATGCAATTTTATGAAAATGTTGACATGAGCATGATATGAAACATTTGTCACCATGGCGGAAACGAAAGGGGTGCCACGGCAATGACAACAAAAATGGTGCCACGGCAACATTCCGATGATCCGACAACTCGTCGGGATGTCGGTGCAAAAGAAAGTGTGGATTAATGGGACATGCAAAAGATGGTGGGGTGATCCCGGATTCCGGGTTCCCACGGGACGACGGCATGGCAAACGAGAAGGAAAGTGCATGAAGCAAACGGGCACGGTGCAAACATACGGTTCATCTCAGACAACGTGCATTCGGTCCATGGGTGGTCATCTCGGGATTATACCTTTGAAGCATGCATTTACGGAGCGGTTCGGGTTCGGTATGATGTAGAGGAAGTAGTCGTTCACGGGTCGTCGTGGGAAGTAGTTGTTCACGTGGCGACGGTAGTGGAAGCAGTCATTCTCGTGGCGGTAGTGGAAGTAGTGGTACACGGCCGTTTCGGAGAGGTACTTGACGAATCCAACGTCTTCGGGGCGACGGTAGTGGTACACGTATCTTGTCGAGTCCGCGGCGGTGGTAATGATTCACTTGACAGTCTTCGGTGATGGTTGTCATACACGTTCGAGGAGGGTCTTGGCGGGTCATAGTGGTACTTTGGATCTTCTGAACTTGCTGGTGTTGACGAAACGAATGGGTACTTGGTCTTGATGTCCACGGGCACCGGAAGTGAAGATGCACCGAGGCAACAACTGTGTACAGCGCCAACCCAAGGTGGTCAGTGCGGCGGCCACCTACGGTGGTGCTCAGGACTCGCAACAGTGCTAGTGCTCCATGGAGAAGGCGCTGCTGGTCATGCGTGATGAACTGGCCGAGGAAGAGTGGTCCAACAAGGCAGGGGCAGCTCGGTCACGCGCGTTGCAGGCGGCAGAGGACGAAGCAGAGGGGTGGAGTAGCTTGGGTGTGGGTGTGAGAAGCAAGGCGGTGACGCTCGCCGGATGTGCAGCTAACAGCATAGGTTGAGGTCGCCGACGGAGAAGGAGGCTGGAGGGGTGCGGTGATGCTGATGGCCTCGCGGGCCATGGCGGGCGACGGGCACGATAGGAGAAGGCAGGCGCCGTGACGGTGTGGCTCCTGTGGTTGAGGCCGAACGGATGGAGGAGGATGCGCGAGGTGGAGAAGACGGTGCGACGGCGGGGCGAGGAAAGTAGGGGCCACGGGGCGGCTACGCGCCTGTCAGAGCGAAGCGATGGGTGCGGGCGCGCGTGGAGAGGCTCAGGGTTGAGCTACTGGCGCTCGACGAAGACGGCGCGGAGGATGATGGATGCGGGCGCACGTGCTCGAGGAGCTCCTCTCCTTGAGCGCTCGGGCGATGAGGGTTTGGCGAGAAGGAGGCGTGGGATCGAGAGGGAGAGAGTGAGATGGGGATCGGGACGAGCGAGGGAGATGGCGGCGCTGGAGGAAGGGATCGAGGGATAGAGCTAGGGCTATCGGTGCGGCTGGGCTTCAGGAGGGTTGGTGGGCCTAGGGGGCCGGCTGGGCTATCTCTCTCTCCTTTTATTTAGTAGAAAAGAATTAGAGAGAAGAAAAGAAGAGAGGGTTAGGGAAAGAATTTGAGAACAAGGACAATTTTCCTGGACTCATAAAAATGAGCTTGACCCAAGAAAAATAGAGTGGGCAAGATTGCAATAATTAAATTCAAAGTCATTTGAATTTAATTCAAATGGTTTGAACAAGGACTAGGTTTTTGAAGTGTCCAAAAATGTTGAGGATTTCGGTGGGGCTCCGGGAAATGACGAAATAATTTATTGGACAAAGTTTGAGGTCAAGAAGTGAGATAACAAAGGCATGGTGAATTATTTTGCAAGTGTGACAAAGGTAATTCCACATCAATGGAATATTTTATAATAGCTCCCTAATATTGGGAGGATATGTTATAAAGAGAAGTCACCCTTCCCTCGATTTAAATAGATCAACGATCTATGCAATTTATTTAGATGAGTTTTAAAATTATAGATATGATGGCATGATGACATGATGCAATGCAAGAGATGGCATGATAAATGCACAAACAAAACAAATCACACGACAAAACTTGGAATAGCTGTAAGTCTTCTGGAGCGTCGGTCTCGGGGCGTTACAACACTCCACCACTACAAGAGGATCTCGTCCCGAGATCTAGAATGGCAGCGGAGAGAAATGGAAGAGGAAAAGAAGAGGTAAAACTAAGTTGCTTCTTCGACCAATGAGTGAAACCAAAGAACCTTGAGAAGTTGAGCAATTTAAAAGAAAGAGTACAACAGAGATGAACGAGATTGCGAACAATCCGTTAGAAAAGAGGAACAAAGAACATTAGAACTTGAAGGTTGCAAAGACATGGAAATAAGAGCTTCACGAACAAAAAGAATATGAACACCTCGGTATAATGAGATAGCCAAGGAACAAAAATGACATAATTTGGACAGCACTCCGGTAGAAAAGAGAAGAAAACTTGATGAGATGAAAAGATATTGAAGAGATGATACAACACTCCGGTTAAATGGATAAGCCAGAAAAGAAGACGATCGTCACCAAACGAGGTGATGGGTGAAGAGCACAACATCACAATGCCTCCGTAACGAAAGAATAGAAGTTAGACCGTTGAGATAAAGGGACGGAGAAGAAAATGACAACTTTTGCCACAAGTGAACTTGGAAAGCATCCTTGCAAAGAAGAATCGAATGGAGTTGTTGGAAAATCAACAACGAGAAGCACAAGCTTGTTGTTGGCTTATGGAAAACATCTCGAGACTATGAGGTGACAACCGGCCACTAATGGAAACCGTTGAATTGATTGAGAGCACCAAAGAGATGAAAAACTTCTTCCACCAAGATGATAAAGAGATAACTTGGATCATTGATAAACACCATAATAGCAATTCCTTAGGGAAGGCTTTAGGTGAAATCTTTACCAAGATAACTCCAACGAAGAGATTGATGGATTTAAAATACCTCATTCTTGACAACATGTGAATCACGAAACATGAATGGAAATTATCAAGAATGACATATCACCATCTCAAAAGATAAGGTAGAAAGAATTGCACTTTGAAATGCAAGAAGAAGAATACTTGAACTCCTCAAAACAGTGTTGAACATCATGTTTAATTTTGAGTATAGCTTGGCGGATCATAACTTTGAGAGAAAACTTGAGGAACAATTGAAGAATGAAAGGGATCCTTGATGAACCACCATGTAGAGCCTCAATGAAGAACTCCGGTAATAAAATGATGATAGAAAGAAAGAGAGGTTGAAAACACAAGGTGAAGCCTTGCAATGATTTAGATGGCGCTTCGCGACGAGATAATGCGGAAAACTTGGAACTCCGGAAAAGAAAAGATGAAGCATCTCGAACTGAGAAATGTGACATGATGAACAACTCTGGAAAGAAGAAACTAGATTACTTGGATGAAACAAAAATAAGAATTACGTTATGCGTATCCTTCACCAATTTAAATTGATGACAAGCAACGGATTTGGCATACTACTTATTCTTCTCGAGGGATTGAAAAGAGATATAGCGCCAACTTGAAGAAGTTAATGATGGGACCACCGGTGGGATTTGGAAACAACAAATATTTGGTATGATAACGAAGGAAGTGAAATCTTGAACGAACCACCGTAAGAATTGAAAATGAAAGTAGCAAAAGCACAATTCACCGGGAAGAATTGGAAAACGAATGAAGATACTTGAGGGGATTTACATACATGAGAACGAAGAGATCATGAACTGATTAGAGGGTATTTGAACGATGCACCAGTAAGATTTGGAGAATGATAGCTACACGATGAGAATGAAGAATTTTGACATGATGGCCTTTGGAGGAAAGAAATGGAAACAACTCATGAAATGCTCCGGATGGTAAGAAAAGAATTCCGACAATCGAAAACAATTATGAGAGGTGGCATCAAACTTGGACTACGCATCTTTGGAAGAACGGGTAAGGATTTAAGAGGAACTCTTCTTCGGTCTTCAAAATCCGAGAATGACGAGGAGAAACACTACCAAATTGTTGAGGCACTCCGGAAGGATTAAAAGAGGAAAGATTGAGCCAAAGATGAAAAGAATTTGAAAGCGATCTTGGACAAGGCATATGACTGATGAAATTCATTCTTACATCAAACTTTGAAAAGAATTAGGAAGGGCTTCGGAATAATTAGAAGATCAGGTAAGATCCTGGGAAAAGACCTGTGGGTTAGGGCCCACTCAAAAGAGAACACCGTTGAACAATTTTTAAGAGAGGTTGCACCGGTTGAATTAAATGGCTTGAATGAGATAACAACCTCGAAATATCTTGAACGGATTGAGAATGGAAACACAAGTCTTGTGAGATATCTTCAGCACTCCAGACCAAATGGATAGGAAAAAGTGAATGATTAAGAGGTGCAACGGCATGAGAAAGCATTAGAAACGAGAAAAGGAATATGATGAATATCGGAAGCTTGAATTGGAACCACCGGAGAAGAAACAACAATGAAGGATGATGAACTTGAAACTGTTGAGCATCTTCATGGGAAATCACCGGATAAGAACATTGAAAGAAAAAAAATGAAGAGACTTCCCACAAATAAAAGGATACATGATTAAGAAATCTGAGTCCTTGAAGAAAAAGGGTGGGAGGGCGGGAAAACAAAGGCAACTTGGGGCAGATGAAATGGATACCATTGAGAAAAACTTAGAATTGATCTTGCGGATGTTGAAATGATCTGATCCACTTGAAGAGAAGCACACCGGTCGGCAAGAATTGACATGACAATATCGATTATCAAAAGGATTAGTACTCCCATAGAAATATTAGGACACCGCTTGAAAGGTATGGAATCAACACTTGACATTGAAGCAACTCAAATACCACAAATAAGAATAAAACAAAGGATTTGGCTTGCAGAAATAAGCCGGAACAAATACATATGATAGGGATTTACCCAATCCCAAATCATGCATCTGTCGGAAAGATATCCTAGGAGCTACTTGAATTCCCACCTATAAACTCCCGAAACTTTCTGGTTATGCAATCTGGTGTTGGGGATACAGGGGAAGCAATATATCTCACCCAAACTTACATCCAGTTGTATCCATCCGTCAACACATAACCAAGAAAACTCCGGAAATCGTATACCTCAACCTTCGAAAAGCATCCGTTATACGAGCTATGGAAATACTCCCGAACTCCCCAGTACTGGGTGGCGTCGAGGTTATCTCACCAACAACTGCATAAAAGAGATTTTTGATGTCGGCAAAACTCAGGTATTCTAGAACTGCAACGATAAAATTATGACGATAACACCTCGGAGCTCAACTCCCCGGGACACTGCCACAACCCCTAAATGACAGGAGGCACCAAGAACAATGTTCTCGTCATAAGAATATCAGAACGATCCCAAGATACCCGCGTGATCCTAAAAAATTTTTTAGTGAAATTTGAGGAGAGGAAAGACAAAACATCTATGTCAGGAGGCCTCACCAGAGCGACGAAGGGACTGAGGAGTAAAAAGAATCCTACTCTCCGATATATATAATCCTAAGACTCAAAACTTTTTTTTCTAGACTCAACAATGGCCAACAAACAAGGGGGCTCCTATGGTCGGTCGAGGCTCTGATACCAACTTGTCACGCCCAATATGCGACCCTATCCAAAAGGAACTCGAAGGTCCCACCAAGGATAGACCCGCATATTGAAACGCTTTTGCAAGGTGGATATCATTACATCAACATTACATAATAGATGGGGATACATACAAAAGGCATGCAATGCCACATGAATACAACATCATCTTACATAAGAGCACCATCCAACTACGGATGAAACACAAGCAAAAACTCAAACGACATCTACCCTGCTAGCCCAGGCTATCGACCTGGAACCTATCCCCTGATCGAAGAAGAAGCAGAAGAAGAACTCCAAAACAAGCAAGCATCGCTCTCGCGTCATGATCATCGCATAACCTGCACCTGCAACTGTTGTTGTAGTAAAGTGTGAGCCACGAGGACTCAGCAATCCCATTACCATGGGTATCAAGACTAGCAAAGCTTAATGGGAAAGGAAGGGGTAAAGTGGTGAGGTTGCAGCAGCGACTAAGCATGATATGGTGGCTAACATACGCAAATGAGAGCGAGAAGAGAAACAAAGGAACGGTCGTCAACTAGTAATGATCAAGAAGTGATCCTGAGCTCCTACTTATGTCAATCATAAGACAGAAACCGTGTTCACTTCCCGGACTCCGCCGAGAAGAGACCATCATGGCTACACACGCGGTTGATGCATTTTAATTCAGATCTGGTGTCAAGTTATCTACAACCGGACATTAACAAATTCCCATCTGCCACATAACCGCGGGCACGGCTCTCGAAGGTTTATACCCTGCAGGGGTGTCCCAACTTAGCCCATTATAAGCTCTCGCGATCAACGAAGGATATTCCTTCTCCCAGGAAGACCCGATCAGTCTCGGAATCCCGGTTTACAAGACTTTTCGACAATGGTAAAACAAGACCAGCAAAGCCGCCCGATGCACCAAAAAATCCCAATAGGAGCTGCACATATCTCGTTCTCATGGCAACACTGGATGAGACTAGCTACGAGTAAAACCAGACCTCGAGTTTCCCCGAGGTGGCCCCACAGGCACCTCAGTTCGGACCAACACTCGAAGGAGCACTGGCCTGGGGGGGCTAAAATAAAGATGACCTTCGGGCTCCGGAAACCCAAGGGAAAAAGGGCTAGGTGAGGCAAATGGTAAAACCAAGGTTGGGCCTTGCTGGAGGAGTTTTATTCAAAGCGAACTGTCAAGGGGGTCACATAAATCACCCGACCGCGTAAGGAACGCAAAATCCGGGAACATAACACCGGTATGACGGAAACTAGGGCGGCAAGAGTGGAACAAAACACCAGGCATAAGGCTGAGCCTGCCACCCTTTACCAAGTATATAGATGCATTAATTAAATAAGAGATATTGTGATATCCCAACATAATCCTGTCCACCATGGAGAAATCTTCAACTTCACCTGCAACTAACAACGCTATAAGAGGGGCTGAGCAAAGCGGTAACATAGCCAAGCAATGGTTCGCTAGGAAGGGTGAAAAAGGTTAGAGGCTAACATGGCAAATTGGGAGGCTTGAAGAGCAAAAGATAGGTAGCGCAGCATAGCGATAGAATGAAGCAACTAGCATAGCAATGATAGTAGTGAGATCCAGGGTAGCGGTCATCTTGCCTGAAATCCCGCAAGGAAGAAGAACGAGTCCATGAAGAAGACGAACGGGAGTAGTCGAATGAATCCTCACAATCGCAACATTACCGGAACTAAGAAGCAACACCAGAAAGAAACAAACAACATGGTAAATGCACAAGCATAAACATGGCATGATGCACAAACAAGTATGATGCATGTCCGGTTTAATGAGGCATGACATGGAAAAGTGCAACAAACAATACTACAAGTTAAGTGGAGCTCAATATGCAATGAGTTGCATATTGACAAAACTCCACATCAATTATTTAGTTCTCTCTCATTTAGGAACACAACAATATTACATGTTGGTTAACATGGCAAGAGGTGAAGCATAATATAAACTACCTATCCAGGCAAGTTTAAATGAGGCCGGAAACAACAAACAACAATTCCAGTAAATCCTCATGTCATTTAGCAATTTAATGCAAACACAATTTTAAACATTTTAATTGTTGTTATCATGATGCGGATGACATATGCAAGTCTTATGCAATTTTATGAAAATGTTGACATGAGCACGATATGAAACATTTGTCACCATGGCGGAAACGAAAGGGGTGCCACGGCAATGACAACGAAAATGGTGCCACAGCAACATTCCGATGATCCGACAACTCGTCGGGATGTCGGTGCGAAAGAAAGTGTGGATTAATGGGACATGCAAAAGATGGTGGGGTGATTCCGGATTCCGGGTTCCCACGGGACGGCGGCATGGCAAATGAGAAGGAACGTGCATGAAGCAAACAGGCACGGTGCAAACATACGGTTCATCTCAGACAACATGCATTCGGTCCACGGGTGATCATCTCGGGATTATACCTTTGAAGCGTGCATTTACGGAGCGGTTCGGGTTCGGTACAATGTAGAGGAAGTAGTCGTTCACGGGTCGTCGTGGGAAGTAGTTGTTCACGTGGCGACGGTAGTGGAAGTAGTCATTCTCGTGGCGGTAGTGGAAGTAGATGTACACAGCTGTTTCGGAGAGGTACTTGACGAATCCAACGTCTTCGGGGCGACGGTAGTGGTACACGTATCTTGTCGAGTCCACGGCGGTGGTAATGGTTCACTTGACAGTCTTTGGTGATGGTTGTCATACACGTTTGAGGAGGGTCTTGGCGGGTCGTAGTGGTACTTGGGATCTTCTGAACTTGCTGGTATTGACGAAACGAATGGGTACTTGGTCTTCATGTCCACGGGCACCGGAAGTGAAGATGCACGGAGGCAACAACAGTGTACAGCGCCAACCCAATGTGGTCAGTGCGGCGGCCACCTGCGGTGGTGCTCAGAACTCGCAACAGTGCTAGTGCTCCATGGAGAAGGCGCTGCTGGTCATGCGTGATGAACTGGCCGAGGAAGAGTGGTCGAACAAGGCAGGGGCAGCTCGGTCACGCGCGTTGCGGGCGGCAGAGGACAAAGCAGAGGGGTGGAGCATCTTGGGTGCGGGTGTGAGAAGCAAGGCGGTGACGCTCGCTGGACGTGCTGCTAACAGCATAGGTTGAGGTCGCCGACGGAGAAGGAGGCTGGAGGGGTGCGGTGATGCTGATGGCCTCGCGGGCCATGGCGGGCGACGGGCACGATAGGAGAAGGAGGGCGTCGTGACGGTGCGGCTCCTGTGGTTGAGGCCGAACGGATGGAGGACGATGCGCGAGGTGGAGAATACGGTGCGATGGCGGGGCGAGGAAAGCAGGGGCCACGGGGCGGCTACGCACCTGTCGGAGCGAAGCAATGGGTGCGGGCGCGCGTGGAGAGGCTCGGGGTTGAGCTACTGACGCTCGACGAAGACGGCGCGGAGGACGATGGATGCGGGCGCATGTGCTTGAGGAGTTCCTCTCCTCGAGCGCTCGGGCGGCGAGGGTTGGGCGAGAAGGAGGCGCGGGATTGAGAGGGAGAGAGTGAGATGGGGATCGGGACGAGCGAGGGAGATGGCGGCGCTGGAGGAAGGGATCGAGGGAAAAAGAGGGATCGAGGGATAGAGCTAGGGTTATCGGTGCGGCTGGGCTTCAGGAGGGTTGGTGGGCCTAGGGGGGTGGCTAGGCTATCTCTCTCTCCTTTTCTTTAGCAGAAAAGAATTGGAGAGAAGAAAAGAAGAGAGTGTTATGGAAAGAATTTGAGAACAAGGACAATTTTCCTGGACTCATAAAAATGAGCTTGACCCAAGAAAAATAGAGTGGGCAAGATTGCAATAATTAAATTCAAAGTCATTTGAATTTAATTCAAATGGTTTGAACAAGGACTAGGTTTTTGAAGTGTCCAAAAATGTTGAGGATTTCGGTGGGGCTCCGGAAAATGACGAAATAATTTATTGGACAAAGTTTGAGGTCAAGAAGTGAGATAACAATGGCATGGGGAATTATTTTGCAAGTGTGACAAAGGTAATTCCACATCAATGGAATATTTTATAATAGCTCCCTAATATTGGGAGGATATGTTATAAAGAGAAGTCACCCTTCCCTCGATTTAAATAGATCAACGATCTATGCAATTTATTTAGATGAGTTTTAAAATTAATGATATGATGGCATGATGACATGATGCAATGCAAGAGATGGCATGATGAATGCACAAACAAAACAAATCACACGACAAAACTTGGAATAGCTGGAAGTCTTCTGGAGCGTCGGTCTCGGGGCGTTACATGAGTGAACCACCACATAGAGAGAGTGAGATAGTTGATAGGTCTCGTGAGGCCATTTGCATTTCTAACAACTTGACCTCTACCTCTATTGTGTCTTCTCATTTGGTGCTAGGTCCCATTTATGATGACGCGCCGATCCTCGACGACTTCGTCCTCCCTTTGGACAAGATGATGGCCATGGTGGAATATGATGCACCCCCACATGGTTCCATCAAGATGAAGATGACCACCATTTTGTCTTTCCCACCTCACCTACACCACTTGAGTGGAAAGACAAAGGTAACAAAGGTGACGGTGATGCTCTAGTCCCACTAGTGGACATTCTTGACATTGATTGCTTGCATGATGTTGATCCACCTAGTACCATGCTTCATGCTAGTATGATTTCCCCATGCGATGATTTGCCCATTTATGATGAGTATGATGATTTTCATGTGGAGTCTCTTAGTTGCGATGCCATGTTACATAGGATTTCTTGTGACAATTCTTTCGATCACATCATGTTTGATAATCCGCTTGACTTTTCATATGCTAGGCATGAGATCAATCATATGTCTTATTTTCAATCTCTTCATAGTGACTATGCATATGCCATTTGATGAGGACATCAATACCATTGTTACACCCACAACCCCTGCTGCTATACATACTGGACCAATTACTAGAGCTCGCGCACGCCAACTAAATTACTAGGTACTTTCGTTTCTTGGTAATGATTCTAATGTTCATGAGAATATGATGCTGCCTAAATTGGATACATTTGTTTTGCTTACAAATGAAAGGCCAAGCTTGGAGAAGGATGAACATTGGAGCAAGAACAAGCATGGAGATGATGGCATGCGCAAGGGGAACAAGAACGGAGTTACAAGTGATGATTTCAGGACTTTGAAGCCACCATAATGGGTGCATGAAGCCTTGGACGAAATATACAAGATGCCACTTCATAAATTTCGTCCCGAGGCTATTTTAGGTGCTGCGTCACCTTATTATTGGGCCAGGCCCATGTAATTTCGAAATACATAAGTATAGGCTATTTTTAGAGTCCGTATGTGTGGGGAAACAAGAGATAGGGTTGATTTCGGACCCCTCCACCAAGGGCCACGAAATTCCCCCCTCTTCCTCCATATATACAGCTGTTAGGGCATCGTTTAGACTTTGGGTTTTCTCTAGACTAAAGTTCGCCATAGCTGCAACTTCGCGTACTTCGTTTGTGTTCCACGACCAGACAAAGGCATCACAGAACCCCACCTTGATCAATAAAGCTTTCATCCTATATTCGCAATATCCAGATTGCAATCTCAGTTTCTTGCTTGTTCTTCGTTTGCTCGCAGGAAACAGACCCTCGTGGTCAGGCTGATCGTGCTCCGGCGTGGTCAATAACCCCTCGGAGTTGGTTTAGCGATTGCTAAGGCGCGACATCCTCGCACGTTCGTAGTTGGATCGTCAAAGTCGACTTCCACCAAAGCGATATCCTTCATCTCATCAAAAGACGGGACACCTTTGCCTCTATCAAGTGGTATCAGATTTCCAGGTTGCTCGGTGAGATTTTACAGCTTTTCATAGTTTAGATCGAGTCTGTTCTTGATACCTATAGTCCACGAAAAAGCCAAAAAAAATTAGGGTTAGTTCATCCCATCCGAACCAATCTGAGCCTTTGCATAATCTTTTCTGTATTTGCTTTGTTGAATTTGCGGTTGCATCATCGTGTCAAGTTGCTGGTCTTAGCGTCTAGTCTTTTAGAGTTTCGAGTTCTGTTCACAGGTTGTCACGTCGCCGCTGCCATATATCACCACCGCATCATCATCGTCGCTGCTGCCATATACCACCACCACATATTCACCGCCAATCCGAATCCATATACGCCACCACATATCCGCCGCCATCACGCCAATCCGAGTCCACCTGCAACATATATCCGCCACGTGTCCGAGTTCCACCAGATTCATCTCCGCCACCAGTCCGAGTTCCACCAGATTCATCTCTGCCACCAGTCCTATTCTGAGTCCAGTATTTTGTTACTCTGTTTTGGTTTTCCAGATCACGCCATACTCCGAGTCGGGACAGAGAAGGACTCCCCAACTTCCATGCTACCCGCAGTAGAGAAATAGTTCCAAACTCAAAAAAAAAACTAAGTCTGGAAAATTCTGGCTAGGCAGTTTTTAGACCATTTGTAGACTTTCTCGAAAAAAAATTGTTGCGGAGAAAAAAAAGAGGAAAAAAGTGCAAAAAAAGGAAAAAAAATTCAGAGTGTGCTCCTCCCTTGTTTACGTGCCACGCCGTGATTTTGTTGGTGTTCTAGGCTCGCGTCTCTAGCACAGTCTAGCCTAGGACCAACACAGTACCGTCGTTGAGCGTTTATTCAACTTTGCATCTCTGAATTGATTATTGCTGACCCTTTTTGCTACCATATTATAAGCCTTCCCAGCTCCACATACATCTACGTCGTGCGTTTGACTCTCCCTGCTAATCACTCTATCCAAGCTTTGAGAGTTTTGACTACAACGGTTGCCGATCACCGCCTGCTGCTGGGTAAGAACTGGTAAGAATTTGAGATTTGCTTCACGAGTTTGTGATACACCACCACCACTTCTTAGTAGTCTGTAGGATCATTTTCTTGTGTGTTTCTATTTGCTGCTAACCATGGTAGGATCACAAGCTGATGAGACTGATTGGGAGAACCTGATGAACAAACAGCTACATGATAAATTTCAGCAAATGATGAGTGGACAGGTGCAAGATGTGCTAAACAGATTTGACGAGGCCATGGAGAAGATAGATGGCATCGAGAAGACATTCGAAACAAAGCTCGATAACAAGTTTAATGAATTGCTCGTGCGTCTTCCACCACCACCACCCGCTGCACCTAATGCACCTCTACAACAACAACAACAACAACGACTACCTCCATGTCGTGAAACAGCCCTCCGCCGAGCGAGCCGTGTCCCTCTTGCGTTTGGCCAAACTGTTGGTGCTGCTGTTGATACTTCTATGACTCGTGCTGCTGATGCGGAGGAGGATGATTATGTGGGAGATTACGAGGATGAGGTTGATCAAAATCAGAACTACGTGAAACCACCTGCACCACAACCACCAGGTCGTCCACATGCAAATAATCACAATGGTAGGGCTCTCCCTCAGATACGAGATTCATGACCATCTTCCTAAACTGAAATTGAATATTCCACCATTTGAGGGTAGATATGTTCCTGATATATATCTTACTTGGGAGTTAGAAACTGAACAACGATTTACATGTTTACAATATCCTGAGGAGAGACGGGTTGCCGCTGCTGTTTGTGCTTTCACTAGTTTTGCATGTGTATGGTGGTCTGAACATTGTCGATTATATCCTATTCCAACTACTTGGGCTTCTTTAAAAAATTATATGCGTACTCGTTGGGTTCCACCATATTATCAACGTGAATTGCTTCAAAAATTGCAGCGTTTAAGACAAGGAAATTTTTTTGTAGAAGAATATTATCAGGAATTACAAACTGGCATGATTAGATGTGGTATTGTTGAGGAGAATGAAGCTATGCTTGCATGTTTTATGGGTGGATTAAATAGAGAGATTCAGACCATTCTAGAGTATAAGGAGTATACTAATATCACTCGTTTATTCCATCTTGCTTGTAAAGCTAAACGTGAAGTGCAGGATCGACAAGCATTGGCGCGAACTAACTTTTCTGCAGGTCGACTTTCATCATGGACACCGCGTGCATCCTCTACTTCCACTGCACCAGCACCTCCATCAACGTCTAGCTCCAGCCATGATACAAGAAAGCAGGCACAACCACCACTATCTGCCAAGAGCGCACCTGCCGGGCCTACACAGAGCTCTTCTTTGTCCATGGCATCAACAGGGCACACAAGTGATATTATTTGTCGTCGTTGTAAGGGAAGAGGACATTATGCACGAGAATGCAAATCTCAGCGTGTGATGATTGCTACTGAGGATGGTGGGTATGAGTCTGCTAGTGACTATGATGAGGAGACTTTGGCCCTAATTACAAGTGAAGAACACGGTGGAGATGATTCTGATCATGAGACGCAATACATGGCTCCTAAAGATGCTGCCATGTATGAATGTTTAGTTGCTCAACGTGTTTTGAGTGTGCAGGTTACACAAGCTGAGCAAAATCAGAGGCATAATTTGTTCCATACAAAGGGAGTTGTGAAGGAACGTTCTGTGCGCGTCATCATAGACGGGGGGAGCTGCAACAACTTGGCTAGCATGGAGATGGTGATAGAGGCGAGGGTCCCGATCTTTCGATGAGATGATAACTATCGATTTGGTGGAGACGACTTTGACAATCCGACTACAAACGTGCACGACGTTGCGCCTTAGCAATCGCTAAACCAATCTCCTGAGGTTACTGACGACGCCGGAAGCACGCTCAGCCTGACCACGAAGGTCTATTCCTGCAAGCAATCGAAGAACGAGCAAGAATATGATAAAGCAATCTGAATATTGCAAATATATATGAGGTATTGATAATGGTGGGGATCCGAAAGCGGTCTTGGTCTGGTCGTTGGACACAAACGAAGTACACGAAGTTGTAATGGCTAACTTTTAACTAAACAAATCCCAAGGAAAAGCTACTAGATGGATCTACTTATATAGGAGCAAGGGGTGGCGGCCAAGGAGGTGGGAGGACGTCCCAAGGCAGCCTAAAACTAAATCTAGGTCGTACAAGGCCAATGGGCCCAAGTGGAGGTGATGTAACACCTTTGGACTTGTAGTTTGACTCGGATTCTGCTGCAGCATCAGATTGTTTCGTCCACAACTCAACGCTCCGGACGAATTTGAAGGTGATTCCACTTGGGTTGGAAAGTGCACGAAATCTAGTTTCCAACAAAAAAAGAATCACCCAATTCGGAGTCCGTATGAAAAACTTGTGTGCGTTTTGAGTCAGGTATGTCTGTGCAGTCCGAATCTGAATCCAGAACGTGAGAGACTTGGACTCTATCTTCTCTTGGGCCAAAAGTGACGTGAGAGAACTTTTTGGACAGCAAATAAACATCTCTTTCTTCCTTATCTTCATATGTGGATTGTACAAATGTCCCATACACCTGCAATTAGACAAAACACAAAAGTGTGTGAAGTATTTTTGTTCTGGATAACACAAATAGATTATTGAATAGTTTCCACTAGAAATCACCTGACAAATATGCATATATGCAATATTTTTGGTCATATCCAAGGTAGTCATGTCCTCATCATCCTCCCCTTCTTGAAAATAAAGCCGTCCTCGGCGTTGCTTAATCTGAAATGTGGCTAACAAAAGAGACAAGGTGTACATGTTGTATATGTATATGTCATCCATTTTTACTTCCCTTGATTTTTGCATATATGACACATGAATAGATGAGTAACTTGCATAGTTCATAAAATCTAAAGCCAAAAAATTAGCACAAGAAGTAGAAGGCATGAAAATATTGCAACTCAGTTTGCACATATAAGTGAAGCTCTTATTCATTTCAAAAGATTGACAATGTTCATCATTAAACCATCCCAACATTGGTGAATAAACCTTACTTGCATCAAATTTACATGCTACAACATGCTTAAATAAGCAAACATGCAATAAGTCATTTAACACAGAATCATCACCAAGATTAGAGGTCATATCAAAATGATTAAACATTGGTTCTTTTGCATCAATAGTTAATTCAATGGGTGCACTCAAAATTGTTGGTATTTCAGTTGCTTGATCACGTGGCAAAGTCAAATTATCAACGTTGTCCTCTAAAATAGGTGGTGTGATCAAAGTAGTGGGTAGCTCATCAGATGGTGCATTCAAATTGACAAGGCATTCATCATTCTCATGTAGAGATGGAAGATCAGTACCTTTGTCATTACCTCTTATGATCAACTCAGATGATGTAGCCACTCTCGGGGGCGATGTGTCACATGGTGGAGGTGATGTAGTCCTGACAACAACGGATGTGGTTGTCATAGTATGCCTAGTAGTTGAAGGAACAATCATATCAACTCTTGGAATGTGCACCGTGCGCTTGTTCTCCTCGTGGCCAACACGTCGTTTTATTTCCTGTTCAGCTTTGCAAGCAAGATGAAACAAATGGTCCATAGGATAACACTCTTCATGAATTAGTATCTCTTGAATATCACGGTTTAATCCTCCCCAAAATCTATCCATAAAATCATCTTCACTTTCTTCTAAAGAGGAATGCAACAAGGTAGTTTGTAAATCATCATAATATTTTGTTATAGTTTCACTACCTTGTTTTAAGTGCTGCAACTTCTTAATCATGTCACGAGTATAACAAGCAGGGACGAAAGTATGTCGCATGGCAAGTTTCAAATCATCCCAAGTAGTAGGTATATAATCAGGGTGTAACCGACAATATTCACTCCACCAAACCAAAGCATAACCAGTGAAAGAACCAACCGCAACCTTAACCTTTTTATGTTCATTGAAATTATGGGAAGCAAATATATTTTTTATGTCGAACTCCCATTCAATATATAAAGCAGGTTTAAAACGGCCATTAAATGGTGGTATAGATACATTAACCTGATCATGTGCATTTGGATGTTTGTGCACCTCTCGTGACGGTTGTGGTATTTGCAAAGGTGGTGGCACGTCTCCCGCGATCGACAAAGCCCATGAATTGACTCTGGATCCTATCATGATTAGTAGAACAAGAAACAAAACCCAAAAATAATGTTTCTATAACTACTAGGATGTGGTGGTAAAACGCTCACAGTAAAGCAAATATCAATATCTTACAAGTTCTTACCATGCAGCAGGCGGTGATCGGCAACCAGCGGTGTCAAGTAACTCCGAATATTGAGTAAAGCGATTGCCAGGGGAGCGTACGTATACACGGTGTAGAAATATGTGGAGCTGGGTTGGCTATATATGGTAGCAAAAGATTAGCAATAATCAATTCAATGCAATGTTGAATAAACGCTCAACGACGGTACTGTGCTGGTCCTAGGCTAGACCGGACTAGAGACGCGAGCCTAGAACACTAATGAGGTCACGGCGTAGCACAACTAGCATCAATGAAGGATACTAAGTAGCTCTTGACAGCAAGATATAAGTGAAGATCACAACGGCAGTGAAGATAATGATGAAAAATAACTGCCAAGCAGGATATACAACAACTCTCTCTCCAACTTTCCTCTTGAAAAGTTTGAGACAATTTTCTGATAAATTCTTTCAAAGAATGCTACTAACTCAAGCTTTCCAATGCAAAAAGAATCACTCAATTCCGAGTTGATATGAGGAGTCAAAGAATTTTAAAACTGGCCTGAAAAATTGGAACAAGTTGTGTTCACGAATTTCGGAGGGCAAAAAGACCTATTTAGAAGCCGATTTTGAGGTGTCAAATATTGAACTAGCTTCTGCAACTATTTAGATGCGGCTCGTCGCTATCTTCAATTTGAGTACTCACGGATCCAAAGCTGACTTCGTATGAGGAAGATACACCTGTTTTACTGAACAGTGCGCAAAACAGATTCCAATCCGAATTCAACTACGAGATTCAGTCTAGATAGATCCGAATTTTTTTTTTTGCTTCTCTCTTTTTTTTCTCACACTTTTTTCTTTTCCTTTCTTTTTTTTCTTTGACTTTTTTTTTACTTTTTTTTCTCTCGTTTTTTTATCTTCTTTTTCTCCCTCTTTCCATGACAAACTAGATAAGATGCAGATTCGATCAGGCGAAGATGTGAGTGACCTCAACTATGATTATGACAATAAACAGTGCGTAGCACATGGTGGAAATTGGTGGATGGGATGGTGGACAGCGGATGGGATAATGATGCAGCGGCTGCGTGACTAATGTGAACAGAACTCGAAACTCTAAAGGAACTAGACACTAAGACCAGCAACTCGACACAGTGATGCAACCGATAATTCAATAATGCAAACAATGAAAAGAAAATTGCAAAGGCTCAGTCTGGCTAGGACAAAGGATGAATAGATCTAACTTTTGTTTTGTGGCTTTTTCTTGGACAATAGGTAAGAAAATAAATCTAATCTAGGAAAAACTAGAAATTCTCACCGAGCAACCTGAAAACTGATACCACTTGATAGCGGCGAGGGTCCCGATCTTTCGATGAGATGATAACTATCGATTTGGTGGAATCGACTTTGACAATCCGACTACAAACGTGCACGACGTTGCGCCTTAGCAATCGCTAAACCAATCTCCTGAGGTTACTGACGACGCCGGAAGCACGGTCAGCCTGACCACGAAGGTCTATTCCTGCAAGCAATCGAAGAACGAGCAAGAATATGATAAAGCAATCTGAATATTGCAAATATATATGAGGTATTGATAATGGTGGGGATCCGAAAGCGGTCTTGGTCTGGTCGTTGGACACAAACGAAGTACACGAAGTTGCAATGGCTAACTTTTAACTAAACAAATCCCAAGGAAAAGCTACTAGATGGATCTACTTATATAGGAGCAAGGGGTGGCGGCCAAGGAGGTGGGAGGACGTCCCAAGGCAGCCTAAAACTAAATCTAGGTCGTACAAGGCCAATCGGCCCAAGTGGAGGTGATGTAACACCTTTGGACTTGTAGTTTGACTCGGATTCTGCTGCAGCATCAGATTGTTTCGTCCACAACTCAACGCTCCGGACGAATTTGAAGGTGATTCCACTTGGGTTGGAAAGTGCACGAAATCTAGTTTCCAACAAAAAAAGAATCACCCAATTCGGAGTCCGTATGAAAAACTTGTGTGCGTTTTGAGTCAGGTATGTTTGTGCAGTCCGAATCTGAATCCAGAACGTGAGAGACTTGGACTCTATCTTCTCTTGGGCCAAAAGTGATGTGAGAGAACTTTTTGGACAACAAATAAACATCTCTTTCTTCCTTATCTTCATATGTGGATTGTACAAATGTCCCATACACCTGCAATTAGACAAAACACAAAAGTGTGTGAAGTATTTTTGTTCTGGATAACACAAATAGATTATTGAATAGTTTGCACTAGAAATCACCTGACAAATATGCATATATGCAATATTTTTGGTCATATCCAAGGTAGTCATGTCCTCATCAGATGGTGGAGAAGCTCTCTCTCACCACAAGACCACATCCACATCCTTACTACATCCAATGGTTCAACAACAGCGGCAAGGTTAAGGTAACACGTACTGTTCGTGTGCATTTTAGTATCTCTACATATGCTGATTATGTTAATTGTGACGTGGTACCTATGCAAGCATGTTCCTTATTACTTGGCAGACCATGGAAATTTGATAAAAATTCTGTACACCATGGTAGAAATAATCAGTATACTCTTGTTCATAAGGATAAAAATATTACTTTGCTTCCTATGACTCCTGATTCCATTTTGAAAGATGATATTAATAGAGCTAATAAAGCAAAACAGGAGCAAAATAAGAGTGAAAATCAGATTGTGGGAAAAGAATTTGAGCAACAAATGAAGCCTAATAATAAACCATCTAGTGTTGCTTCTGAAATTAAAAAGTGCATGTTTATTTGCCACCAAATCTGATTTTGATGAGCTAGATTTCAGCAAATCTGTTTGCTATGCTTTTGTGTGCAAAGAGGCATTATTTTCATCCGAGGACGTGCCTTCCTCTTTGCCTCCTGCTGTCACTAACATTTTGCAGGAGTTCGCTGACGTCTTTCCACAAGATGTGCCATCGGGATTACCGCCTATTCGAGGGATTGAGCATCAGATTGACTTAATTCCCGGTGCTTCACTGCCAAACTGTGCGCCATACCGTACCAATCCAGAGGAGACGAAGCAGATTATGCGTCAAGTACAAGAGCTCCTCGACAAAGGTTATATACGCGAATCCCTTAGTCCTTGTGTTGTTCCTATTATTCTAGTGCCGAAAAAGGATGGTACATCGCGTATGTGTGTTGATTGTAGAGGCATTAATAATATTACTATTCGTTATCGTCATCCTATTCCTAGGCTAGATGATATGCTTGATGAATTGAGTGGCTCTACAATATTCTCCAAAGTTGATTTGCGTAGTGGATACCATCAAATTCGTATGAAATTGGGGGATGAATGGAAAACAGCATTTAAAACTAAGCTTGGATTATATGAGTGGTTAGTCATGCCTTTTGGGTTAACTAATGCACCTAGTACTTTCATGAGATTAATGAACGAAGTTTTACGTGCTTTCATTGGACGATTTGTGGTAGTTTACTTTGATGACATATTGATTTATAGCAGATCTTTGGAGGAACATTTGGAACATTTACGTGTTGTTTTTATTGCTCTACGTGATGCACGTTTGTTTGGTAGCCTTGGGAAGTGCACCTTTTGCACCGACTGAGTGTCTTTTCTTGGCTATGTTGTTACTCCACAGGGAATTGAAGTTGATAAAGGCAAGATTGAAGCTATTGAGAGTTGGCCGCAGCCCAAAATGGTCACACAAGTGAGGAGTTTTCTTGGCCTCGCTGGATTCTATAGGCGTTTTCTGAGAGATTTCAGCACCATTACTGCACCTCTCAATGAGCTTACAAAGAAGGATGTGCCTTTTTTGGGGTACCGCACAGGAAGAAGCCTTCACGATGTTGAAAGATAAGTTGACACATGCTCCTTTACTCCAACTTCCTGATTTTAATAAGACTTTTAAGCTTGAATGTGATGCTAGCGGAATTGGATTAGGAGGTGTGTTATTACAAGATGGCAAACTTGTTGCATACTTTTATGAAAAATTGAGTGGGCCTAGTCTGAATTATTCTACTTATGATAAAGAATTATATGCTCTTGTTCGGACTTTAGAGACATGGCAACATTATTTATGGCCCAAAGAATTTGTTATACATTCTGATCATGAATCCTGGAAACATATTAAAAGTCAAGCTAAATTGAATCGTAGACATGCTAAATGGGTTGAATTTATTGAGACTTTCCCTTATGTCATTAAACACAAGAAGGGTAAAGAAAATGTTATTGCTGATGCATTGTCTCGTCGCTATACTATGCTTTCACAACTTGACTTCAAAATATTTGGTTTGGAGACCATCAAAGATCAATATGTGCATGATGCTGATTTTAAAGATGTATTGCAGAATTGTAAAGAAGGAAGAACATGGAACAAGTTCGCCGTTAATGATGGTTTTGTGTTCCATGCTAACAAGCTATGCATTCCAGCTAGCTACGTTCGTCTTTTGTTGTTGCAGGAGGCGCATGGAGGAGGACTAATGGGACACTTTGGCGTGAAGAAGACGGAGGACGTACTTGCTACACATTTTTTTTGGCCAAAGATGAGACGGGATGTTGAGCGTTTTATTGCTCGCTGCACTACATGTCAAAAAGCTAAGTCACGACTCAATCCTCATGGTTTATATATGCCTTTGCCTGTACCTAGTGTTCCTTGGGAGGATATATCAATGGACTTTGTTTTAGGTTTACCTAGAACAAAGAAGGGGAGGGATAGCATATTTGTTGTCGTGGATAGATTCTCGAAAATGGCACACTTTATACCATGTCATAAAAGCGATGATGCTGTTAATGTTGCTGATTTGTTCTTTCGTGAAATTATTCGCTTGCATGGTGTGCCAATTACTATTGTTTCAGATCATGATACTAAATTTCTTAGCCACTTTTGGAGATGTTTATGGGCTAAGTTGGGGACTAAACTGCTTTTTAGTACTACTTGTCACCCCCAAACTGATGGACAAACTGAAGTAGTCAATAGAACATTGTCTACTATGCTTAGGGCTGTTTTGAAGAATAATAAGAAAATGTGGGAGGAATGCTTGCATCATATTGAATTTTCTTATAATCGTTCATTGCATTCTACTACTAAGATGTACCCTTTTGAAGTTGTGTATGGTTTCCTACCTCGTGCACCTATTGATTTGTTGCATCTTCCATCTTCGGAGAAGGTTAATTTTGATGCTAAACAACGTGCTGAATTGATTTTAAAAATGCATGAGTTAACTAAGGAAAACATTGAGCGTATGAATGCTAAATATTAAAAGTGCATGTTTATTTGCCACCAAATCTGATATTGATGAGCTAGATTTCAGCAAATCTGTTTGCTATACTTTTGTGTGCAAAGAGGCATTATTTTCATTCGAGGACGTGCCTTCCTCTTTGCCTCCTGCTATCACTAACATTTTGCAGAGTTCGCTGACGTCTTTCCACAAGACGTGCCACCGGGATTACCACCTATTCGAGGGATTGAGCATCAGATCGACTTAATTCCCGGTGCTTCACTGCCAAACCGTGCGCCATACCGTACCAATCCAGAGGAGACGAAGGAGATTATGCGTCAAGTACAAGAGCTTCTCGACAAAGGTTATATACGCGAATCCCTTAGTCCTTGTGATGTTCCTATTATTCTAGTGCCGAAAAAGGATGGTACATCGCGTATGTGTGTTGATTGTAGAGGCATTAATAATATTACTATTCGTTATCGTCATCCTATTCCTAGGCTAGATGATATGCTTGATGAATTGAGTGGCTCTACAATATTCTCCAAAGTTGATTTGCGTAGTGGATACCATCAAATTCGTATGAAATTGGGGGATGAATGGAAAACAACATTTAAAACTAAGTTTGGATTATATGAGTGGTTAGTCATGCCTTTTGGGTTAACTAATGCGCCTAGTACTTTCATGAGACTAATGAACGAAGTTTTACGTGCTTTCGTTGGACGATTTGTGGTAGTCTATTTTGATGATATACTGATTTATAGCAGATCTTTGGAAGAACATTTGGAACATTTACGTGCTGTTTTTATTGCTCTACGTGATGCACGTTTGTTTGGTAACCTTGGGAAGTGCACCTTTTGCACCGACCGAGTATCTTTTCTTGGCTATGTTGTTACTCCACAGGGAATTGAAGTTGATAAAGCCAAGATTGAAGCTATTGAGAGTTGGCCGCAGCCCAAAACGGTCACACAAGTGAGGAGTTTTCTTGGCCTCGCTGGATTCTATAGGCGTTTTGTGAGAGATTTCAGCACCATTGCTGCACCTCTCAATGAGCTTACAAAGAAAGATGTGCCTTTTGTTTGGGGTACCGCACAGGAAGAAGCCTTCTCGGTATTGAAAGATAAGTTGACACATGCTCCTTTACTCCAACTTCCTGATTTTAATAAGACTTTTGAGCTTGAATGTGATGCTAGTGGAATTGGATTAGGAGGTGTGTTATTACAAGATGGCAAACCTGTTGCATACTTTTCTGAAAAATTGAGTGGGCCTAGTCTGAATTATTCTACTTATGATAAAGAATTATATGCTCTTGTTTGGACTTTAGAAACATGGCAACATTATTTATGGCCCAAAGAATTTGTTATACATTCTGATCATGAATCTTTGAAACATATTAAAAGTCAAGCTAAACTGAATTGTAGACATGCTAAATGGGTTGAATTCATTGAGACTTTCCCTTATGTCATTAAACACAAGAAGGGAAAAGAAAATGTTATTGCTGATGCATTGTCTCGTCGCTATACTATGCTTTCACAACTTGACTTCAAAATATTTGGTTTGGAGACCATCAAAGATCAATATGTGCATGATGCTGATTTTAAAGATGTAATGCAGAATTGTAAAGAAGGAAGAATGTGGAACAAGTTTGTCGTTAACGATAGATTTGTGTTTCGTGCTAACAAGCTATGCATTCCAGCTAGCTCCGTTCGTCTTTTGTTGTTGCAGGAGGCGCATGGAGGAGGATTAATGGGACACTTTGGCGTGAAGAAGACAGAGGACGTACTTGCTACACATTTCTTTTGGCCAAAGATGAGACGGGATGTTGAGCGTTTTATTGCTCGCTGCACTACATGTCAAAAAGCTAAGTCACGACTCAATCCTCATGGTTTATATATGCCTTTTCCTGTACCTAGTGTTCCTTGGGAGGATATATCTATGGACTTTGTTTTAGGTTTACCTCGAACAAAGAAGGGGAGGGATAGCATATTTGTTGTCGTGGATAGATTCTCGAAAATGGCACACTTTATACCATGTCATAAAAGCGATGATGCTGTTAATGTTGATGATTTGTTCTATCGTGAAATTATTCGCTTGCATGGTGTGCCAAATACTATTGTTTCAGATCGTGATACTAAATTTCTTAGCCACTTTTGGAGATGTTTATGGGCTAAGTTGGGGACTAAACTGCTTTTTAGTACTACTTGTCACCCCCAAACTAATGGACAAACTGAAGTAGTCAATAGAACGTTGTCTACTATGCTTAGGGCTGTTTTGAAGAATAATAAGAAAATGTGGGAGGAATGCTTGCCTCATATTGAATTTGCTTATAATCGTTCATTGCATTCTACTACTAAGATGTGCCCTTTTGAAGTTGTGTATGGTTTCCTACCTCGTGCACCTATTGATTTGTTGCCTCTTCCATCTTCGGAGAAGGTTAATTTTGATGCTAAACAACGTGTTGAATTGATTTTAAAAATGCATGAGTTAACTAAGGAAAACATTGAGCGTATGAATGCTAAATATAAACTTGCTGGAGATAAGGGTAGAAAACATGTTGTGTTTGCACCTGGAGATCTTGTTTGGTTACATTTGCGTAAGGATAGATTTCCTGATTTGCGCAAATCAAAGCTAATGCCACGTGGTGATGGTCCCTTTAAGGTGTTAGAGAAAATAAATGATAATGCATATAAACTTGAGCTTCCTGCAGATTTTGGGGTTAGTCCCACTTTTAACATTGCAGATTTGAAGCCTTATTTGGGTGAGGAAGATGAGCTTCCGTCGAGGACGACTTCATTTCAAGAAGGGGAGGATGATGAGGACATCAATACCATTGTTACACCCACAGCCCCTACTGCTACATATACGGGACCAATTACTAGAGCTCGCGCACGCCAATTAAATTATCAGGTACTTTCGTTTCTTGGTAATGATTCTAATGTTCATGAGAATATGATGCTGCCTAAATTGGATACATTTGTTTTGCTTACAAATGAAGGGCCTAGCTTGGAGAAGGATGAACGGTGGAGCAAGAACAAGCATGGAGATGATGGCATGCGCAAGGGGAACAAGAACGGAGTTACAAGTGATGATTTCAGGACTTTGAAGCCACCATAATGGGTGCATGAAGCCTTGGAAGAAATATACAAGATGCCACTTCATAATTTTCGTCCCGAGGCTATTATAGGTGCTCCGTCACCTTTTTATTGGGCCAGGCCCATGTAATTTCGAAATACATAAGTATAGGCTATTTTTAGAGTCCGTATGTGTGGGGAAACAAGAGATAGGGTGGATTTCGGACCCCTCCACCAAGGGCCACGAAATTCCCCCTCTCTTCCTCCATATATATAGCCCTTAGGGCACCGTTTAGAGTTTGGGTTTTGTTTAGATTAAAAGTTCGCCATAGCTGCAACTTCGCGTACTTCATTTGTGTTCAACGACCAGATAAAGGCGTCACAGAACCCCACCTTGATCAATAAAGCTTTCATCTTATATTCGCAATATCCAGATTGCAATCTCAGTTTCTTGCTTGTCCTTCGTTTGCTCGCAGGAAACAGACCCTCGTGGTTAGGTTGATCGTGCTCCGGCGTGGTCAATAACCTCTCGGAGTTGGTTTAGCGATTGCTAAGGCGCGACGTCCTCGCACGTTCGTAGTCGGATCGTCAAAGTCGACTGCCACCAAAGCGATATCCATCATCTCATCGAAAGACGGGACACCTTTGCCTCTATCATGGAGGCATACCTCGAGGAGGTACGCAAAATTGAGAAGCAATTCTTAGGTCTGGAACTACAGCATGTACCGCGCGGCACGAACAAGGAGGCGGACGACATCGCCAAAAGGGCGTCCCGACGTCTCCCCCAGAAGAAGCCTGGCGTCTTCGAGGAATGGC
>NC_057810.1:330811399-330916779 GCF_018294505.1 Triticum aestivum
GGCACCCACTATGGGCGCCCTAGCCGATGGCCCCGCTTTAGGGGCCCGTCTTCTCCTCGCGCTTGAGCCTCACGAGGGGTGCTGGACCTAGGAATTGAAGCGTACCTACGTCAGGGCACCCTGCCGGATAAGGAAGAGGATGCAGAGCGGGTGGCTCGCCAGGCTAGCGCATACTACATCCATGATGGCGAGCTCTACCGGAGGCGATCGAACGACGTCTCCCTGTGGTGCCTCTCTAAGGAGCAGGGGTGCAAGCTGTTGGCCGACATTCACGGTGGGGATTGTGGGCATCACTCCTCATCGGGCACCCTCGTGGGCAAGGCGTTCCGCAGCGGGTTCTACTAGCCCACTACACTCAACGACGCCACTGAAATAGTAACATCTTGTGAAGCCTGTCAATTCCATCCTAAACAGATCCACCAACCCGCTCAGGGCCTCCAGACCATCCCGCTCTCGTGTCCATTTGCGTTTTGGGGGTTGGACATCTTGGTCCCGTTTCCTCGAGCACCCGGGGGCTACCGCTACCTCTACGTCGCCATCGGCAAGTTCACCAAGTGTGCGGAGGTGGAAGTTGTCCGCACCATCCCGGCTGGCTCTGCAGTCAAGTTCATCAAGGGTCTCCTAAGCCGGTTCGGGGTGCCCAACCGCATCATCACCGACAACGGCTCCTAGTTCACGACTAACCTCTTTAAAACATATTGTGCTAACCTTGGAACATAGAGATGCTACGCTTCGGTCGCGCACCCGCGGAGCAATGGCCAGGTCGAGCGCGCCAACGCGGAGGTCTTGAGGGGCCTCAAGGCAAGAAGCTTTAAGAAAAAGCTCGAGGCGTGCGGGAGAGGCTGGCTTGACGATCTCCCATCTGGGTTGTGGTCCATCTGCATCACCGCGACCAAGCCTACAGGAGAGACCCCGTTCTTCCTCGTCTACAGAGCTGAGGCGGTCCTCCCTCACGAGGTCAGGCATCTCTCCCCGTGGATCCTGGCATTCGATGAGGCGCGTCAGGATGCCTCGCGGGGGATGGACCTCGTGTTGGGGGAGGAACGACATCACCAAGCCTCGCTCCGAGCTGCGAGGTACCAGCATGCGCTGCGGCGATACCACTACTGCAACATGTGTTCCAAGACCCTCGAGGTGGGTGACCTCGTCCTGAGGCGGACGCTCTCTAGGGAAGGGCTTCACAACCTCTCCCTCATGTGGGAGGGCCCGTTCAGGATCGCCCATGTCTCCAGGCCTGGCGCCACGCACCTGGAGATGCAGGACGCGGTCCCCATCCAGAATGCTTGGAACATCTAGCACCTCCGAAAGTTCTACCCGTAAAGAAGGCTCTGCGCCTATGAAGGTATCCGGTCGTGACAAGCTCACGTAATAATGTGTTGGGGCCGCGCCCCAGAGTCTCTTGAGCGTCGCCCTTGGGCCTCATGGGGGCTCCCTCCCACGTCCTAGTGGCAGCACTTAGCTCCGCGCTGGTGTGAACACTAGTATAGGTGCCGGACGCAGCTGTTCTTTTGCTTGCTTTCTATATCTGATTTGCGACTTCTTGAATGGAATTTGGAGTTTCAGCGTCTCTTCTTGAGGGTTAGGAATTTTTCTTCTTGCCTCGTTCGATTCTCTCAGGCTTTAACTCAGGGGGAGTGGCAGTTGCCCGTCGCTCCTCCTAGCGCGTCCCGCACATGGGGATGGGCAGGTGTGCGCACTTCGGGCTTGCCCACAAACACACCATGCCAAAGCCTCAGTCCCTGGCCCTGTGGCGTATCTGTCCTCGCGTTATGCTCTCGAACGAGCTTGCAGGCACTGCGCCTCCAGGGCCTCCTAGTTCTACAGCTATGAGGGCCCCTCCCCTCCTGAATCCTGGTGACCACTGGGTCACACCTCGATGAGGAACGCTCCCGCGGCACGGAAGTTCACCATAGAAGCTCTATGATAAGTTATGCCAACCACAATCAATGGCAACACGAGTATCAGGAGGAAGCATGGAAATAATAACATAATGGCGCAAGCGTCATAGTCCATTACACGCCCTAGTAGGGCCTCCTACTTCTTCTTTTTTGCAGCAGAAAGAGAAAGAAAAAAATAAAAGTAGGTGCACGTCGACGGCAGCTCCTAAGGTCCGGCTCCGGCAGTACCCGGGCTCACTTAGAGCCCTCCTCCCGCTTCACCGAGGCGTAGCAGCGATGCAGCTCGTCCCCCCTCCTGGTCTGGGCTCGGCAACGCGGCGGCTCGTCAAAGTCGTCGTCGCTGGAAGCTTTCGCGGAGGAGAAGCCGTCGCTGCTGGAGGCGGCACGGCCATCGCCAAGGGCGAGGTCATCACCAGCGACGACGCCACACCTCCGTCCGCCGTCATCACTACCGTTGTCGTCGATGTAGCTCTCCGGCAGCACCCTACGCGCGGGACATCCTCCCCGAAAATCCTCATGCGGAGGGTCGTGATGCCGCCATACCTGAAGTGGAGGGTGCACCTCCCGCGCAGGTGTCGTGCGCAGGAAAACAACTTTCACCCACTGTTTAGGAACACTTTGTCGGCGGCCGTGACCTCGGCCTCCACCCACAAGGCCTTGCTGCAGCAGCAGTTGGCTTGAAGCCAGAAGCCACCAGGTCCCCCGGCCGGCAGTGCGCTCGTGAAGAAGCGCGGGAGCCGGAGCCAGGCACCTGCAGGATTCTCCGCCCACACCAAGAACTCCGCGGGAGAGTCGGCCGAGTGGGACCGCGACCGTGGTGACCGGATGGCCACCTCACTCCTCGCCTCCTCGCAGTAGCTCCCCTGACCGTGGCGGCTTCCACCGCAAGAAGATGCGCCCCCAAGACCACCAGAGCAGCGCTAGCCTTTGAGGGAGGATGCCCACACCAGCGGGCACAGAGCGGCAGGTTTCCTCTTTGGTGCAAAGGAGGCAAGCATAGGTGCAGAGACCCAAGGAATCAGCCAAAGGTTGTTGTTTGTGTGCAACAAGACTAGGACCGACAGAGCGGCAGGATGGATGTCATCATCGAGCCCACCACAACATCATAATCAGAAGCTTTGCCGGTGATGACCACCTTTCGTCAGGATCGAGTGTACTACTTGTCCCCTTCCAAATTTGGCTGTTGTGGGATCCCTTCCTGCCTAAGTTTTGGGGGAAGAGGACTAAGTCCACTATAAGTATAGCCTAGCCACCACCATAGAAGAGATAGACTCATCGAATCCTCGATCCCTTGGGAGACAAAGCTCCAGGAGCTCATCACAAGAACAAGCCTCCTGAGGCTCTTTTTCTCCTTGTACTAGTTCACCCTCAGCCCCTCGCGAGGCCAATCCACCACAAAGTAGGAGTAGGATTTTACACCGCAAGGTGGCCCAAACCTGGGTAAACGATCGTGTCCTTTTCCTTCCCGTTCATCGAGCTACGTCGTGAGAGCAGCAGGTCAATCAGCTTGAGAGGTTCAGTTTTTCGCACACGCCCCTGAGTTTGAACCTTTCTTGGGTCCGCAGAGCCCAGAATCCGACAATTAAGTCTTCACTTCGGAAGTTTTTGGGCGACCCGAAGACTACCTCCAATGTGATCCTTCCTGTGAAGCGAGCTTCGGCGCTAGGTATGACACCCTTGAAAGTGGTGGTGCTGGGCTTGATCCTAGATGAATCAATGCCCATTTTCCTGATCATATCTGCATAGATTAGGTTGAGGATGTTTCCTTGATCCATGAGGACGCGTGTCTAATAGAACCCATTGAGAATGGAGTCCAAGACTGAAAGTGCGTTCCGTCGACTAGAGGGGGGTGAATAAGCCATTTTTATGAATTCTTCATTGAGGAATTTCAGGGTGAGGAAATTCCTAAGTGAAGAACTACTTGCAGCAGAAAAAGTACTCAGGTATAAGCATAACAGAGCAACAACATAGTCATCATGATGAAATGAAAGACAAACACAGAGTACAGAAATCATAAACACAAGATAGGCAAGATGAAGACAACACAGACTGAAGAAATAGGATTGAGGAATTAGAGAAAGTCTTCAGTCAAAGTCTTCAGTCAGTAATGATCTGGTATATCAACACATAACTGAGGAAATGAAAGGGTTGAGGAAATAGAACCAGTTAGCTTGGCGAAGACAATGATTTGGTAGACCAGTTCCAACTGTTGTGACAGTTGTACATCTGGTTGGAGCGGCTGAGTATTTAAACTCGAGGACACACAATCCTCATCATATTCTCCTTGAGCTAAGATCACATAGACCTCGCCCAACAGTAGTGGTAAGTCTTCACAGGTGACTTCCAAACCTTCACAGACTTGGTCACTCGACAATCCACAATTCCTCTTGGATGCTCAGACCATGAGGCCTAACCGTCTGGAGGATACACAGTCCTCAAAGGTAACAAGCATCGGTTCCACACAGGAACAATCTCTACAGTGATGCTCAATCACTTTGGGGTTGTAGGTTTGGGTTTGGGATTTGGGTTTTCCTCACTTGATGATTTTTGCTCAAAGTCCTCGGAGGATGGGATGCTCTCAAATGACAAGTGTCAGTTTCTCTCGGAGCAGCCAACCAGCTAGTGGTTGTAGGGGGTGGCTATTTATAGCCTAGGGAGCAGCCCGACATGATAAGACATAAATGCCCTTGGCTGATATGACCGTTAGGTGGTAGGATATTTTGGAACAGCTGGCGCGCGGCACAACAACGGTCGGATATTTTGAGGTTCGAATTCCTCAGGGCTATCATGATCCTCACTGTGTAGGCAATCCGCACTGTCGAATTCCTAACTCCTCAGTCAGAACAAATTCCTCAGGGACCAGAAGATCTTCGTCTCTGTCACTGAAGAAATTGACTGAATTGATATGACAATTCCAATGGCTTCACTCGAAGTATTGGGTAGGTGTAGGATTTTGAGATGAGCATCACTTGGAAATCAGTTTCCTTAGTATTACCTCGACCCCCTTTAACAGTACGGTGTTTCCTATGACTCAAGAAAGAGAAAAAGAAACTACGAAAACAAAAGTCTTCATGCTTCAGATTCCTCGCATGAATATCCAAGTCTTAAGGGTCACACCAATTTCTTCACTTTCAAAGTCTTTAGTAGAACCAAAGTCTTCAGCCGAAGACATTCATTTTTAGGGGTTGACTTTCACTGTCAATATCAAACTCCTCATTGACTTATAGAGCCTGTGTACACTCACAAACATATTAGTCCCTTAACCTATAAGTCTTTAATACACCAAAATCACTAAGGGGCACTAGATGCGCTTACAATCTCCCCGTTTTTGGTGATTGATGACAATATAGGTTATGTTTTCAATGGGGATAAACATATGAATTGAAAGTACGCAATATTGAGGAATTTGATTGCAAGATATAGAAGAACTCCCCCTGAGGTTGTGCATAGTGAGGAATTTGCTTTTGAAGCAATGCACATTTGAAGAGTAGAATCATGGAGAACTCCCCCTATATCTTGTAATTCATACACGCATTTAACATATGAAATGAAGAATTTGAAATGCATGATGAAGTATGGTGACTGATGTAATTCAGAATGCGTGCATAGCATATATGAGGAAATAGCATGCAGAAAAACAAAGCAAAAGTATCAGGTCACCATCGGACTTAAGTTTACAACTCATTCAACAAACACTTCAGAAGAGTGAGAGTTGCAACTTAACAACAAATGCCCATATATATAGACCCGCTTGAAGACTAACTCAAATTTCTCCCCCTTTGTCATCAAATGACTAAAAGGGATGAAAAGTGAGGACTAACGCCCCTGAAGAATATCATCACGAGGTCGATGGAGGAGCGTCAGCGTTTTTGGGGTCGGTTGATGTAGCTGGGCCTACTGCAGTGTCGTCCAGATCTTCATTTTCATCAGTATCTCGGGATGAGGAATATGAGCTAGGCACCAAAGGAGGAACTTCAGCCTTCTTGAATTTCTTTGGAGAAGGCTTAGACTAGCCGAAGTCCGACTTGAAGCCCATCTGCTAGAGATCCTCATCACCATAGAAATGAGACAGGATAGCCCAGGTGCGATCAAAAACTTCATTGAGGTAGTAATGGTTCTTCTTCACTGAATTATATGTGCCAGTCATGTTGTGAAGAATAGAACCAAACTGATGCTTTACCCATTTATGATTGCAATCCACCTTTTGATGAAGACTGAGGAGAAGCTCATGATCAGTCATCACCCTTGGAGCTGTTGCCTGAGGACTTTGCTTAGATGCATTGGCGGCAGAATCATGAGTAGAAAAGTCATCATTGGTGGAGTATGAAGCAGCTTTGCGAAACTATCCATCCAATGGACGATTGCCCTCATCGATAATTGCAGTGGCCTTGCCCTTCTCATTAGCTGAGGAAATATCCGCTTGAGGACTTCAATCGGGGGCAAGTAACTGCCATGGTTGAGTGTATCAGCTTTGTAGTTGAGTGAAGACCTTGATCTGATGAATCTCATAATCCAAGGAGCGTAACATTTGCCAAAGTCCTCATGAAGAAATCATGGTAGTTCACGGTAATATTGTGCATGATGTTGAAAAGCAGATTCTTCATGATGCCAACGATTTCTTCATCATTTCAGTCGTGGCCTTTGATTGGACTCATTGTCTTTGTCAGAATACGGTAGACAGTCCTAGGCACATATTGCAATTCCTTCACAAGGAATTTTGTCCTTGAGGCTTGACCAGGCTTCAATGGCTTCATCAACACTTGCATAAAGTGATCAGACAGTTCAGTTTCAGAATAGATGAGACGTGCACCTTCTGGGGGAGGACTGACAGGCATGGCACGAAGCAATTCAGTGGCCGGTGCCTTATAGTGAGTATTTTTGGTCATCCAGTCCAACACCCATGAGTTCACATCTTCAACATTGCCAGTGATGTGCAGCGTCGCATAGAATTGAAGAATGAGTTCTTCATTCCAATCATAGATTTCAGTGCAGAAGTTTAGCAGTCCAGCATCATGAATAGCAGCGAGGACTGGTGTGACGCAAGGCAGTGATTCCATATCCAAGTGAGGAATATGCTCATGGTCGAAGACTTTGTCCTTGTTAAAAAGCACTGAAGAATAGAAATTTTCTTGACTGGTTGTCCAGAAGCGCTTCCTCCTCAGACGAGCAGAATCATAGGGATTGTAGTTAGTGAGGAATACATGCTCATTGAAGAAGGCATCAGCCTTGAACTTTGGAGTCTTGCAGAATGGATTCTTTGGCTGGGGCTGAGGAGCGACAGTCAGTTGCAATACAACCTCTAGAATCTCAATTTCTGGAGCCGCGGGCTTAGGAATTTCAGCTTCTGCTTCATTTGCAGCCTGGGCCTCCATTTCTTCAGCATCATTTTCATCAGCACTTGTGGCTGGAATTTCCTCATGAATGGAAGGGGCAGTATGTATTTCTTCAGAGCCCATCTGAACTTCTGTTGGTGCTGGGGACTGAGGAATTTGTTGTAGTGGTGTGAACAGAGGAGAGTTGGGGTGTTGACTATCCCAAAAATCATCGTTCATCACTAGAGTGGTGCAACCAATGTCCACATCCTCATCCACTTCCATTTCTTCAATGCCGGCGTCTTCAGCAGTGAACTGAGGTGTTGGCAAGGATACCTGAGGGGTTGAAGTGATAACATCAGCTTCAATTTCTTCATCCATCTGCTCTGTGGAAGCAGTAGAGGGATCTTCTTCAGCAGATTCTTCAGGAATCTGATATTCTTCTTCAAAAGGAACGATTTCCTTTGATGGCATGCTTGAAAGAGGAACAACATCAATGGGATTGTCAATTGAACTTGTCAAAATCTTCGCCTTCTTGGGGGCAAAGATTCTGAGGCAGCTGATGTAGCGACCCGACCCGAATGGATCAAGTCTCTGTGCTTAAGTATCATCCCTGGATCGGTATGCTAACACACACAGTACTCGAGGATTTATAACAGAGGTAAATCACATGTATAAAATAACGTAAATACTATTACCTCAATCCAAATAGCGGAAGTAACAAGGTTGTGGATTCCCATCAACACCAACGGCAAAGTTGAGTGTAGAAATCGTAACCCTAATGTATCACTTACTCGTCGTAAGATCCTGCAACATGAGACGTTGCAGCCACAAAGGATCAGTACATTGAATGTACTGGCAAATTCACACCATAGAGCAATGATGAATAAAGGCTATCACTACATGCATATTTGGCTGGTGGAGGCTCTATGGTTACAGTTTTTGCGTAAAGCCAATTTTTCCCTACTACAAAGGAATAAATTTATTTAACTATCATGGTGGTTGTTAAACATTGAGAATGGTTGACACCATTCTCAATCCCAATTAAAAGTACTCATTAACAACCCAACAATATTAATTTAAAGTAACATGATGAGATTCACATGATATCCAAGTACTAGATACTCAAGATGTCCATAACTGGGGACACGGCTAACCATGATTAGTTTGTTACACTCTGCAGAGGTTTGCGCACTTTTCCCCACATGACTCGATCTCCTCCATTTGGTTTCTCGCACTACATGGTGTTTGAGAAACGGATGACCGAGACATAGTCTTTCAGAAGCGCTTGCACCTTACGTAAAGGGTAGACCGTACCAACCTACATCCCCTACATCAGGTAGTCTACCCTGTAAGAGTTCGCACCACTTAGTCAACTATGCTAGAGCCCATAGTAGCATGTGGCTGCACACGGAAGTTTCTAGCATGAATTATCTTATGATCCCTTTGAGCCTGGGTGGCGGTCCGAAGAAAAACAGGCAAGTCCTGGAAACCAGGTGCCTCAATCCATCCAGATGTGTGTTTAAGTTGCCACCTTAAATAAACCATTAATTTAACAAACTCACATCTGTCATGGATACACTCACCCAATCCACTTCTACTAGCATAGCATGGCATAATAAGCAAACGTAGAAGTAACTCCCAAAGGTTTGATAATAATACAGGTAATAGGTACTACCTCACCTACTTCCCAAAACCCACAATTTAATTAGGTCCTAGTCATGCAATGTTTGAGGATTGATCTAATGCATAAAACTAGGTAGTAGAAAAGGTATGATCAAAGTGTTACTTGCCTGCAATGTTGATGAAGGTGATTCGTACTCAAAACTCTTGATAGTTCTACTCGTCACACTCCGGTCAATCTATCGTGAGCAAGCAATAGTAACCACACATAAGCAATCACTCAAAAGATCGGAAAGAACGAGGAAAACAATTCGAAAAACTTTGAAACCAAGCAAATGACTCTTGCAACAGAAAACTATTTCTAACAGTACCAAAATTAAGTGAATTTGGCCTTATCAGAAAGTTTGGTTCAAGAGCTTCGATTTGCAAAAAGAATCAACTCAAACGGGGTTATAAAACTCAAGTTATGATCAAACGAAGTTCAAATACTAAACTGTTTGAAATCCAAATTTTAAACTTTCAAAAACATGTTTAAGTTGTTTTACTTGATATAGGAGATCATAACGAAGAAGTGGGTGTTGGTTTCGTTGGATTTGGATAAACGAGCAAGAAGTTGTGCTAAAAAGAATATCAGGGACTAAACTGTAAATAAAATACTTACAGATGAGTCCCTGGCCGAAAATAACAGAAAAAGAAAAAAATAAAAAGTGAACGTTCGTTACTGAACGCTATCGAACGAATTCGTTCGCTGCGAAGGTATAAACAGCGAATGTTCATAGGATTAACTAAAAAAACTGAAAACCGATCTATAAAGAAAACCGGTCGGGCTTTTTTTTGCGGTTTTTACCGGCTTGGTGAAATAAACCGACGGTGGATCTGGTGACGGCGGCACTCTCTGGCGAGGCGGGGCGGTGGCGACAGCGAGCTCCGACGATGGGCGTCAACAGCAGGGCGAGGCGTCCGGCGACGGCAGTAGGCGGCGCGGAGGCGGCGGAGAGCGGCAGCGGCGTCAGGGTGGTGAGGAGGAGGCGAAGGCAGCGGATCTCGTCGGGCGGCGGCAGTTGGCAAACTCCGGCAGCGGAGTGCGGTGAGATGCGAGGGCGGCGGCTCGAGCAGAGAGAGAGAGAGGGGGGGCCCGGGTGCGATTTAAATAGAGGGAGGGAGGCGAACCTCGGGAGGAGTCCCGAGCTCCCACGGCTCCGGTGGCGGAGTCCTGCCGGACTCCGGCAGGGAAGGCGGTGGCGGCTCAGGCTGGGTTGGCGACTTGGGCCGGCCCAGTCGGCGGAACAGTTTTTTTAAAACATTTTTCCAGACAAACAAACTTAATAAAACAAAATAAATAAAACATATTATATAGGCATATAATATATTAAAATTTTCAGAAAAAGATTTTCTACAGCGTGGACATTTTTATAGCATCAAATAAAATTCACACTAATTTAAATAACTCAAACATTGCTATTGCTCTAATAAAATCCAATAAAAATCATTTTAAAAAATACCAAAATTATTCAAATTTATTTCTCTCCAATTTTCTGATGTAGGGAATCATGTTACCCTATTTTCCATATATTTTATTTTTGGAGAAAAATAATTTGAGTAAAACTCAAATAACTCCAATTGAAAATAAATTCAAACGAACTTTGTATTTAATTCTTTGAAACTCCCAACTCATATTTCATATGTTTTGAAGAAGTAATTTTATCTTCGCTCGTGAAAATCATTGAGTTGCATAAAGTTTCTGAATTGGAAAAAATATTTCCAAATGGAATTCAAATATTTTCAACACCCCTTGTCATTTAAATAAATGGAAGAAGTCATGTCATCTTCTCTCCAGGGTTTTGTGGTGAAAAGAATTTGAATTCATGAAAATCAGAAAAGAAAATGAAAGTTTGGGAAAGTCCTTTTATTCCCTCTCATTGAACTTTCAAAAAGTTTCGAATTCACTCACTTTCAGTCGATCAATCCAAACTATCTATTTAATATAACATTCCAAAATTTAGAATTTTGGGATGTTACAAACCTACCACCCTTAAAATGAATCTCGTCCTCGAGATTCGGAGAGGCTAGAAAGAAATAGGTCAGGTTTGGGGTCTTCTCAAAAATCCATCGATCGTCTCCGGGGGTCTCGGGTGCTACCACCCTTAGAAGCATGGTTACGGTTCCATCAAAACTCATATACTCCATCCTTATTGTTGACAGTGGCAGTCTTCTCAGATCTTCAAGATAATTCCTTCTCTGGGCTCTTCCGGTAGCGGCATAACCTTTTCTTAATTCCTGTATCCATTTCATCCTGGTAAGGTTATTCCGATACTGGGTCTTCCTTAGCTGACGGGTCTGGCGCCAATACTAAACAACTATCAATATCTCATGGTGGTCAACAATTTATGGTTTCTCCTGCAGGAAATGGGTCTGGGTTGCCTCACCGTATATCCTACGATTGGCAGCAACTGCCTTGTACAAGGAAAAAAATACTTATACCATTCTAAGGTTCAAACAAGGTTTTGATCGTCGTCTCTCTACTATAGGTAAGCCACTCAGATTTACCATCCCACATAGCAAGGCGAATAATAAGAGTAAGTCGATATGGTGATCAATCCATCCCGCACCCAAATCATTACCTTGTATATAGTTTAGCGAATCTCGCATTCTAACACTCGGTCATCCTCACCGGCATTGCATAATTTCTCTTGTCAACGAACCAAGTTCGGATAATCCATTGATTCTACAAGCCAAACAAACATCTACCGTTTTCTTCACAACTCTCAGGTTTTGCGTAAACTCCTATAAAATCATCTGTGGGTAAGGTCATAACCTCTTCCAGGGTTTTTCCTTCAGCAAGAGCGTGCTTGCTTCTTGGCAGGTCCTGGGGCCTGTGGGTTATGGCCCATCTCATCACTTGTAAACCTTGAACTCATCATCGCGGGCAACTGATCGTTATTCCAACATTCAACTTCCAGCTTCCTAGCATACTCAAAATCCATCCAATTGTAATGTCTTTCTTCCTTCTATTTGTACCAAACTAAGACGTGATTACTCAGACTCATCTTGGAATTTCCATTGATCCATATTTCCAACATCATACCTCCTTTATATCCAATGGTAATACATCTCTTCATCCTCGTGGGATATCCCACATACCGAGATAAAAACTTATACTTTATCAAGTCCATACTCCACTTCGTGGAACATCATTATCCTTTCCAGGGTCAAGCATCCTTACAGAGAAATATTGTCCATCTATGCATGGCACTTCTTCAACTGGAAACATGAAACACATCATGAACTCCTGACAGTCCTTCAGGTGACTCCAACTTGTTGGCCACTTCTCCCATACGCTCCAAAACTCGGTATGGTCCTACAAATCTCGGGGCTAACTTTCCCTTAACTCCAATTTGTTTAACTCCTCGCAGAGGGGACACACGAAGACATGCTTTTTCTCCAATTTCATAGACTACCTCCTTGCGTTTTTTAGTCCGCATAACTCTTCTTCCTGGACTGAGCTACCTTCAGTCTATCTTGAATCAACTTAACATTCTCTTCTGACTCCTTGATCATATTTGGTCCAAACAACTAACGGACTCCAACTTCATCCCACATCAACGGTGTCTGGCTCCTTCTCCCATACAAAGCTTCAAAAGGGGCCATCTTCAAGCTGGCTGGGTAACTGTTGTTGTATGAGAACTCCACGTAAGGTAGATTATCATCACTACTAGATCCATAATCTAGCGCACACGCTCTCAGCATGTCCTCCAGAATCTAATTGACTCTCTCGGTCTATCAATCTGTCTGCGGATGAAAGGCTGTACTGAACTCTAGTCTAGTACCCAAAGTCCAGTGCAGCTGATTCCAAAACTTTGAGGTAAACTGTGTTCCTCTATCTGATATGATGGTCCTCGGAACTCCATGCAGACATACGATCCTGGTCAATTATATCTTGGCCAACTTCGCACTTGTATAGGTGGTTTTCACTGGGATAAAGTGAGCCACTTTGGTCAAGCGAATCAACTACTACCTAGATAGAATCATACCCCAATCGGGTTCTGGGAAATCCGGTAATGAAATCCATGCCAAGCTTATCCCACTTCCATTCGGGTATCTGCATAGGCTGTAGTAATCTCGCTGGCTTCTAATGCTCTGCTTTTACTCTCTCTGGCATACCTCACCTACGACTACATACTCCGCAATATCCTTTTTGATACCAGTCCACCAGAAACACTCCTTCAAATCCAAATACATCTTGGTGTTTCCAGGGCGAATCGAGTATGGTGAGTCATAAGTCTCTTGAAGTATTTACTTCCTGATCTTTGCATTATTGGGAACATATACACGGTCCTCGAACCATAAGATGTCGTGCTCATCCTTACGAAGACCTTTGGCCTTTCCTTTGCTCATCCTCTCTTTTATCTCAGCAATCTCCTTGTCATACTTCTGAGCTTCACAAATCTTTTCCAACAATATAGACTGAACTTCCATTGTTGCAACAAAACCTTTGGGAACAATCTCCAACGGTAAGTTCCCTGAGATCCTCTTGCTAACTCCTTTGGAAATCCTCCGCTTATGAGGGTATTCGTCCTTGTTTTCTTTATGGTTGTGTCCTATTTCTCCACAAAGCTTGTATGCACAAGGTTTCTTCATATCCTTTCCATAAGGCCTCAACTTCTGGGACACAACCGAGATTTTTGCAGAGTCAGCTTAAATTCTTCTCAAGTGGTTACTCTTTTCCATCCATTGATGGTTTGGTACATCCCCCACCAAGTAGCAGCAACTCTTACAAAGCACCGAAGAGCATGATGGGTCATATCCTTTCTGAGTACAGGGTTATTCTTCATGTGATTCTCCATGTTCTGAATCCATCGGACCGTCTCCAATTTGACTCATCGGTCCAGAAAATATAAGCTCATCTCCATTCATCCTCTATTGGGTCCATGGGTTTGGGGTGGGATAAGAGAGATCGAGAGGGATGCACACAGTATAAACAATAGTTTTGAAAAGATAGATTTTATTGTGGCTGTCGGAAAAACAACAAACAAATGACAGCTCACAATCGTCGCATCTAACGTAAGTATATAACAGGGCTTGGGTCTTGTAATGGTCTATAGATCTCAACGTCATCAAACTCTTCAAGTCTTGGTCATGTCTCCGATGGCTCCTTCTGATCATGCGTGTCCTTCTCAAGTTCTTTTGTCAAATCATCTCTGTTGACGCAAAGTCTATCATGACGTCCTTTAACATTTTTGGAGTTGCGTTCCAAACTTCCGGGTTTCAACATCCTTGGCATGAACCATGTCCTCCTATTCTTCAGCTCCTGACAAATCTCCGGTATTTCGAGGTTTTGTTCCTCCAATTTGGCTACTTCAGCTTCTGGTTCCTGAGTTCTTCACGAACTGCTTCTTTGACAACTACGGCTTCCTGCAAATCCACCCTAATCTTCTTGATGTAATATTCCAGATCCTGGTGATTCACCAGCTAAGGTTAAAACTTGATCTCTTGCTGGCAGTGATGAGGACATGACTACCTTGGATATGACCAAAAATATTGCATATATGCATATTTGTCAGGTGATTTCTAGTGCAAACTATTCAATAATCTATTTGTGTTATCCAGAACAAAAATACTTCACACACTTTTGTGTTTTGTCTAATTGCAGGTGTATGGGACATTTGTACAATCCACATATGAAGATAAGGAAGAAAGAGATGTTTATTTGCTGTCCAAAAAGTTCTCTCACGTCACTTTTGGCCCAAGAGAAGATAGAGTCCAAGTCTCTCACGTTCTGGATTCAGATTCGGACTGCACAGACATACCTGACTCAAAACGCACACAAGTTTTTCATACGGACTCCGAATTGGGTGATTCTTTTTTTGTTGGAAACTAGATTTCGTGCACTTTCCAACCCAATTGGAATCACCTTCAAATTCGTCCGGAGCATTGAGTTGTGGACGAAACAATCTGATGCTGCAGCAGAATCCGAGTCAAACTACAAGTCCAAAGGTGTTACATCACCTCCACTTGGGCCCATTGGCCTTGTACGACCTAGATTTAGTTTTAGGCTGCCTTGGGACGTCCTCCCACCTCCTTGGCCGCCACCCCTTGCTCCTATATAAGTAGATCCATCTAGTAGCTTTTTCCTTGGGATTTGTTTAGTTAAAAGTTAGCCATTGCAACTTCGTGTGCTTCGTTTGTGTCCAACGACCAAACCAAGACCACTTTTCGGATCCCCACCATTATCAATACTTCATACATATTCGCGATATTCAGATTGCTTTTATCATATTCTTGCTTGTTCTTCGATTGCTTGCAGGAATAGACCTTCGTGGTCAGGTTGATCGTGCTCCGGCGTGGTCAATAACCTCTCGGAGTTGGTTTAGCGATTGCTAAGGCACAACGTCGTTGCACGTTTGTAGTCGGATCGTCAAAGTCGTCTCCACCAAATCGATAGTTACCATCTCATCGAAAGATCGGGACACCCCGCCTCTATCAAGTGGTATCAGTTTTCAGGTTGCTCGGTGAGAATTTCCAGTTTTCTTATATTAGATTTATTTTCTTACCTATTGTCCAAGAAAAAGCCACAAAAAAGAGTTAGATCTATTCATCCTTGGTCCAAGCCAGTCTGAGCCTTTACAATTTTCTTTTCATTGCTTGCATAGTTGAATTATCGGTTGCATCGTCGTGTCGAGTTGCTGGTCTTAGTGTCTAGTTCCTTTAGAGTTTTGAGTTCTGTTCACATTAGTCACGCAGCCGCTGCATCATTATCCCATCCGCTGTCCACCATCCCATCCACCAATTTCCACCATGTGCTACGCACTGTTTATTGTCATAATCATAGTTGAGGTCACTCACATCTTCGCCTGATCGAATCTGCATCTTATCTAGTTTGTCTTGGAAAGAGGGAAAAAAAGAATATAAAGAAAAAAAAGAGAGAAAAAAGGAAAGAAAAAAAAGAAAAAGAGGGAGAAGAAAAAGAAAAAAAAGCGTGAGAAAAAAAAGAGAGAAGAAAAAAAAATTGGATCTATCTAGAATCAATCTCGTACCTGAATTCGGATTGGAATCTGTTTTGCGCACTGTTTAGTAAAACAGGTGTATCTTCCTCATACGAAGTCTGTTTTGGCTCCGTGAGTACTCAAATTGAAGATAGCGACGAGCCGCATCTAAATAGTTGCAGAAGCAATTTCAATATTTGACACCTCAAAATTGGCTTCTAAATAGGTCTTTTTGCCCTCCGAAGTTCGTGAACACAACTTGTTCCAATTTTTTAGGCCAGTTTTAGAATTCTTTGACTCCTCATATCAACTCGGAATTGAGTGATTCTTTTTGCATTGGAAAGCTTGAGTTAGTAGCATTCTTTGAAAGAATTTATCAGAAAATTGTCTCAAACTTTTCAAGAGGAAAGTTGGAGAGAGAGTTGTTGTATATCCTGCTTGGCAGTTATTTTTCATCATTATCTTCACTGCCATTGTGATCTTCACTTATATCTTGCTGTCAAGAGCTACTTAGTATCCTTTATTGATGCTAGTTGTGCTACGCTGTGACCTCATTAGTGTTCTAGGCTCGCGTCTCTAGTCCGGTCTAGCCTAGGACCAGCACAGTATCGTCGTTGAGCGTTTATTCAACATTGCATCTTTGAATTGATTATTGCTAATCTTTTGCTACCATAATAGCCAACCCAGCTCCACATATTTCTACACCGTGTATACGTACGCTCCCGTGGCAATCGCTTTACTCAATATTCGGAGTTACTTGACACCGCTGGTTGCCGATCACCGCCTGCTGCATGGTAAGAACTTGTAAGACATTGATATTTGCTTTACTGTGAGCGTTTTACCACCACATCCTAGTAGTTTTAGGAACATTATTTTTGGGTTTTGTTTCTTGTTCTACTAATCATGACAGGATCCAGAGTCAATTCATGGGCTTTGTCGATCGCGGGAGACGTGCCACCACCTTTGCAAATACCACAACCGTCACGAGAGGTGCACAAACATCCAAATGCACATGATCAGGTTAATGTATCTATACCACCATTTAATGGCCGTTTTAAACCTGCTTTATATATTGAATGGGAGTTCGACATAAAAATTATATTTGCTTCCCATAATTTCAATGAACATAAAAAGGTTAAGGTTGCGGTTGGTTCTTTCACTGGTTATGCTTTGGTTTGGTGGAGTGAATATTGTCGGTTACACCCTGATTATATACCTACTACTTGGGATGATTTGAAACTTGCCATGCGACATACTTTCGTCCCTGCTTATTATACTCGTGACATGATTAAGAAGTTGCAACACTTAAAACAAGGTAGTGAAACTGTAACAAAATATTATGATGATTTACAAACTACCTTGTTGCATTCCTCTTTAGAAGAAAGTGAAGATGATTTTATGGATAGATTTTGGGGAGGATTAAACCGTGATATTCAAGAGATACTAATTCATGAAGAGTGTTATCCCATGGACCATTTGTTTCATCTTGCTTGCAAAGCTGAACAGGAAATAAAACGACGTGTTGGCCACGAGGAGAACAAGCGCACGATGCACATTCCAAGAGTTGATATGATTGTTCCTTCAACTACTAGGCATACTATGACAACCACATCCGTTGTTGTCAGGACTACATCACCTCCACCATGTGACACATCGCCCCCGAGAGTGGCTACATCATCTGAGTTGATCATAAGAGGTAATGACAAAGGTACTGATCTTCCATCTCTACATGAGAATGATGAATGCCTTGTCAATTTGAATGCACCATCTGATGAGCTACCCACTACTTTGATCACACCACCTATTTTAGAGGACTACGTTGATAATTTGACTTTGCCATGTGATCAAACAACTGAAATGCCAACAATTTTGAGTGCACCCATTGAATTAACTATTGATGCAAAAGAACCAATGTTTAATCATTTTGATATGACCTCTAATCTTGGTGATGATTCTGTGTTGAATGACTTATTGCATGTTTGCTTATTTAAGCATGTTGTAGCATGTAAATTTGATGCAAGTAAGGTTTATTCACCAATGTTGGGATGGTTTAATGATGAACATTGTCAATCTTTTGAAATGAATAAGAGCTTCACTTATATGTGCAAACTAAGTTGCAATATTTTCATGCCTTCTACTTCTTGTGCTAATTTTTTGGCTTTAGATTTTGTGAACTATGCAAGTTACTCATCTATTCATGTGTCATATATGCAAAAAATCAAGGGAAGTAAAAATGGATGACATATACATATACAACATGTACACCTTGTCTCTTTTGTTAGCCACATTTCAGATTAAGCAACGCCGAGGACGGCTTTATTTTCAAGAAGGGGAGGATGATGAGGACATGACTACCTTGGATATGACCAAAAATATTGCATATATGCATATTTGTCAGGTGATTTCTAGTGCAAACTATTCAATAATCTATTTATATTATCCAGAACAAAAATACTTCACACACCTTTGTGTTTTGTCTAATTGCAGGTGTATGGGACATTTGTACAATCCACATATGAAGATAAGGAAGAAAGAGATGTTTATTTGCTGTCCAAAAAGTTCTCTCACGTCACTTTTGGCCCAAGAGAAGATAGAGTCCAAGTCTCTCACGTTCTGGATTCAGATTCGGACTGCACAGACATACCTGACTCAAAACGCACACAAGTTTTTCATACGGACTCCGAATTGGGTGATTCTTTTTTTGTTGGAAACTAGATTTCGTACACTTTCCAACCCAATTGGAATCACTTTCAAATTCGTCCGGAGCGTTGAGTTGTGGACGAAACAATCTGATGCTGCAGCAGAATCCGAGTCAAACTACAAGTCCAAAGGTGTTACATCACCTCCACTTGGGCCCATTGGCCTTGTACGACCTAGATTTAGTTTTAGGCTTCCTTGGGACGTCCTCCCACCTCCTTGGCCGCCACCCCTTGCTCCTATATAAGTAGATCCATCTAGTAGCTTTTCCTTGGGATTTGTTTAGTTAAAAGTTAGCCATTGCAACTTCGTGTACTTCGTTTGTGTCCAACGACCAGACCAAGACCGCTTCCGGATCCCCACCATTATCAATACCTCATATATATTTGCAATATTCAGATTGCTTTATCATATTCTTGCTCGTTCTTCGATTGCTTGCAGGAATAGACCTTCGTGGTCAGGCTGACCGTGCTTCCGGCATCGTCAGTAACCTCAGGAGATTGGTTTAGCGATTGCTAAGGCGCAACGTCGTGCACGTTTGTAGTCGGATCGTCAAAGTCGTCTCCACCAAATCGATAGTTATCATCTCATCGAAAGATCGGGACCCTCGCCTCTATCAAGTGGTATCAGTTTTCAGGTTGCTCGGTGAGAATTTCCAGTTTTCCTAGATTAGATTTACTTTCTTACCTATCGTCCAAGAAAAAGCCACAAAAAAGAGTTAGATCTATTCATCCTTGGTCCAAGCCAGTCTGAGCCTTTGCAATTTTCTTTTCATTGATTGCATAGTTGAATTATCGATTGCATCGTCGTGTCGAGTTGCTGGTCTTAGTGCCTAGTTCGTTTAGAGTTTCGAGTTCTGTTCACATTAGTCACGCCACCGCTGCATCATTATCTCTTCCGCTGTCCACCACCCATCCATCAATTTCCACCACGTGCTACCCACCATTCATTGTCATAATAATAGTTGAGATCGTTCACATCTTCACTTGATCCAATCTGCATCTTATCTAGTTTGTTTTGGAAAGAGGGAGAAAAAAAGAGAGAAAAAAAAGAGAGAAAAAAAAGGAAAAAAAAAGTCAGAGAAAAAAAAGGAGAGAAAGAAAAAAAAAGTGTGAGGAAAAAAAAGAGAGAAGAAAAAAAAACAAAAAAATCGGCACAAACTTTTTCAGGGGAAAGTTGGAGACAAAGTTGTTGATATATCCTGCTTGGCTGTTGTTTCACCTCATTATCTTCACTGCTGTTGTGATCTTCACTTATATCTTGCTGTCAAGAGCTACTTAGTATCCTTCATTGATGCTAGTTGTGCTACGTCGTGACCTCATTAGTGTTCTAGGCTCGCGTCTCTAGTCCGGTCTAGCCTAGGACCAGCACAGTACCGTCGTTGAGCGTTTATTCAACATTGCATCTTTGAATTGATTATTGCTAATCTTTTGCTACCATATATAGCCAACCCAGCTCCACATATTTCTACACCGTGTATGCGTACGCTCCCCTGGCAATCGCTTTACTCAATATTCGGAGTTACTTGACACCGCTGGTTGCCGATCACCGCCTGCTGCATGGTAAGAACTTGTAAGACATTGATATTTGCTTTACTGTGAGCGTTTTACCACCACATCCTAGTAGTTATAGGAACATTATTTTTGGGTTTTGTTTCTTGTTCTACTAATCATGAGAGGATCCAGAGTCAATTCATGGGCTTTGTCGATCGCGGGAGACGTGCCACCACCTTTGCAAATACCACAACCGTCACGAGAGGTGCACAAACATCCAAATGCACATGATCAGGTTAATGTATCTATACCACCATTTAATGGCCGTTTTAAACCTGCTTTATATATTGAATGGGAGTTCGACATAAAAAATATATTTGCTTCCCATAATTTCAATGAACATAAAAAGGTTAAGGTTGCGGTTGGTTCTTTCACTGGTTATGCTTTGGTTTGGTGGAGTGAATATTGTCGGTTACACCCTGATTATATACCTACTACTTGGGATGATTTGAAACTTGCCATGCGACATACTTTCGTCCCTGCTTATTATACTCGTGACATGATTAAGAAGTTGCAACACTTAAAACAAGGTAGTGAAACTGTAACAAAATATTATGATGATTTACAAACTACCTTGTTGCATTCCTTTTTAGAAGAAAGTGAAGATGATTTTATGGATAGATTTTGGGGAGGATTAAACCGTGATATTCAAGAGATACTAATTCATGAAGAGTGTTATCCTATGGACCATTTGTTTCATCTTGCTTGCAAAGCTGAACAGGAAATAAAACGACGTGTTGGCCACGAGGAGAACAAGCGCACGGTGCACATTCCAAGAGTTGATATGATTGTTCCTTCAACTACTAGGCATACTATGACAACCACATCCGTTGTTGTCAGGACTACATCACCTCCACCATGTGACACATCGCCCCCGAGAGTGGCTACATCATCTGAGTTGATCATAAGAGGTAATGACAAAGGTACTGATCTTCCATCTCTACGTGAGAATGATGAATGCCTTGTCAATTTGAATGCACCATCTGATGAGCTACCCACTACTTTGATCACACCACCTATTTTAGAGGACTACGTTGATAATTTGACTTTGCCATGTGATCAAACAACTGAAATACCAACAATTTTGAGTGCACCCATTGAATTAACTATTGATGCAAAAGAACCAATGTTTAATCATTTTGATATGACCTCTAATCTTGGTGATGATTCTGTGTTGAATGATTTATTGCATGTTTGCTTATTTAAGCATGTTGTAGCATGTAAATTTGATGCAAGTAAGGTTTATTCACCAATGTTGGGATGGTTTAATGATGAACGTTGTCAATCTTTTGAAATGAATAAGAGCTTCACTTATATGTGCAAACTGAGTTGCAATATTTTCATGCCTTCTACTTCTTGTGCTAATTTTTTGGCTTTAGATTTTATGAACTATGCAAGTTACTCATCTATTCATGTGTCATATATGCAAAAATCAAGGGAAGTAAAAATGGATGACATATACATATACAAGTTACTCTGGATCCTGTCATGATTAGTAGAACAAAAATACTACCTTGGATATGACCAAAAATATTGCATATATGCATATTTGTCAAGTGATTTCTAGTGCAAACTATTCAATAATCTATTTGTGTTATTTAGAACAAAAATACTTCACACACTTTTGTGTTTTGTCTAATTGCAGGTGTATGGGACATTTGTACAATCCACATATGAAGATAAGGAAGAAAGAGATGTTTATTTGCTGTCCAAAAAGTTCTCTCACGTCACTTTTGGCCCAAGAGAAGATAGAGTCCAAGTCTCTCACGTTCTGGATTCAGATTCGGACTGCACAGACATACCTGACTCAAAACGCACACAAGTTTTTCATACGGACTCCGAATTGGGTGATTCTTTTTTTGTTGGAAACTAGATTTCGTGCACTTTCCAACCCAATTGGAATCACCTTCAAATTCGTCCGGAGCATTGAGTTGTGGACGAAACAATCTGATGCTGCAGCAGAATCCGAGTCAAACTACAAGTCCAAAGGTGTTACATCACCTCCACTTGGGCCCATTGGCCTTGTACGACCTAGATTTAGTTTTAGGCTGCCTTGGGACGTCCTCCCACCTCCTTGGCCGCCACCCCTTGCTCCTATATAAGTAGATCCATCTAGTAGCTTTTTCCTTGGGATTTGTTTAGTTAAAAGTTAGCCATTGCAACTTCGTGTGCTTCGTTTGTGTCCAACGACCAAACCAAGACCACTTTTCGGATCCCCACCATTATCAATACTTCATACATATTCGCGATATTCAGATTGCTTTTATCATATTCTTGCTTGTTCTTCGATTGCTTGCAGGAATAGACCTTCGTGGTCAGGTTGATCATGCTCCGGCGTGGTCAATAACCTCTCGGAGTTGGTTTAGCGATTGCTAAGGCACAACGTCGTTGCACGTTTGTAGTTGGATCGTCAAAGTTGTCTCCACCAAATCGATAGTTATCATCTCATCGAAAGATCGGGACACCCCGCCTCTATCAGGCAGGTGCTCCATTAGCCCTTTTGTCATCCAATTCTTCCGAAAGATGCATGCTTAACACCTCACGGTGACAATAACATGAGCGAGCGATAGCATCATGGATATCCATATTTATGACTACGTCTCTGTCATGAGCTATCATTCCATAGTTGATATTTCCTGTCTTGGGGCTTTCTTGACAAAACTTTGAGTTCTAATGCTCCATGTTCAGGTTTTTCTCCGATACACCTTGATCTCAGGTATTGACAGCTTCCATAGTCTGTCAAGTTCCATAAGTGTAGCCTTCCTTGGTCATACCAAATCTGGAAATTCTTCATATTCTCCTAGTCTTCGAAGTCTTTATCCATCATAGTTTCATCATTATAATGCTCGGTAAAATCCTCTTTATTCCAAAGTGGTCTTTAGTTGTCCGATATCTTGTACTTCTGGGAGTGGTCTCATCAATCGAATCTTCGAGGGGTCAAAAAGGGGAAAGGGGTATGGTCTCACTAAAATGGAATATTTGAATAAGCTCAGAAGAGAAGAGAGGTAAAAGATTCTTTTGAATAGAAAGTTATAGAGAAAAATCTTTCCTATGGGCTTGCCAGTTTCTAGGGTCACGTCCTACAGTCAACATGTGCTCTGATACCATCTTGTAGCGACCCGACCCGAATGGATCAAGTCTCTGTGCTTAAGTGTCATCCCTGGATCGGTATGCTGACACACACAGTACTCGAGGATTTATAACAGAGGTAAATCACATGTATAAAATAATGTAAATACCATTACCTCAATCCAAATAGCGGAAGTAACAAGGTTGTGGATTCCCATCAACACCAATGGCAAAGTTGAGTGTAGAAATCGTAACCCTAACGTATCACTTACTCGTCGTAAGATCCTGCAACATGAGATGTTGCAGCCACAAAGGATCAGTACATTGAATGTACTGGCAAATTCACACCATAGAGCAATGATAAATAAAGGCTATCACTACATGCATATTTGGCTGGTGGAGGCTCTATGGTTACAGTTTTTGCGTAAAGCCAATTTTTCCCTACTACAAAGGAATAAATTTATTTAACTATCATGGTGGTTGTTAAACATTGAGAATGGTTGACAGCATTCTCAATCCCAATTAAAAGTACTCATTAACAACCCAACAATATTAATTTAAAGTAACATGATGAGATTCACATGATATCCAAGTACTAGATACTCAAGATGTCCATAACCGGGGACACGGCTAACCATGATTAGTTTGTTACACTCTGCAGAGGTTTGCGCACTTTTCCCCACATGACTCGGTCTCCTCCATTTGGTTTCTCGCACTACATGGTGTTTGAGAAACGGATGACCGAGACATAGTCTTTCAGAAGCGCTTGCACCTTACGTAAAGGGTAGACCGTACCAACCTACATCCCCTACATCAGCTAGTCTACCCTGTAAGAGTTCGCACCACTTAGTCAACTATGCTAGAGCCCATAGTAGCATGTGGCTGCACACGGAAGTTTCTAGCATGAATTATCTTATGATCCCTTTGAGCCTGGGTGGCGGTCCGAAGAAAAACAGGCAAGTCCTGGAAACCAGGTGCCTCAATCCACCCAGATGTGTGTTTAAGTTGCCACCTTAAATAAACCATTAATTTAACGAACTCACATCTGTCATGGATACACTTACCCAATCCACGTCTACTAGCATAGCATGGCATAATAAGCAAACGTAGAAGTAACTCCCAAAGGTTTGATAATAATACAGGTAATAGGTACTACCTCATCTACTTCCCAAAATCCACAATTTAATTAGGTCCTAGTCATGCAATGTTTGAGGATTGATCTAATGCATAAAACTCGGTAGTAGAAAAGGTATGATCAAAGTGTTACTTGCCTGCAATGTTGACGAAGGTGATTCGCACTCAAAACTCTTGATAGTTCTACTCGTCACACTCCGGTCAATCTATCGTGAGCAAGCAATAGTAACCACACATAAGCAATCACTCAAAAGATCGGAAAGAACGAGGAAAACAATTCGAAAAACTTCGAAACCAAGCAAATGACTCTTGCAACAGAAAACTATTTCTAACAGTACCAAAATTAAGTGAATTTGGCCTTATCAGAAAGTTTGGTTCAAGAGCTTTGATTTGCACAAAGAATCAACTCAAACGGGGTTATAAAACTCAAGTTACGATCAAACGAAGTTCAAATACTAAACTGTTTGAAATCCAAATTTTAAACTTTCAAAAACATGTTTAAGTTGTTTTACTTGATAGAGGAGATCATAATGAAGAAGTGGGCGTTGGTTTCGTTGGATTTGGATAAACGAGCAAGAAGTTGTGCTAAAAAGAAGATCAGGGACTAAACTGTAAATAAAATACTTACAGATGAGTCCCTGGCCGAAAATAACAGAAAAAGAAAAAAAATAAAAAGTGAACGTTCGTTACTGAACGCTAACGAACGAATTCGTTCGCTGCGAAGGTATAAACAACGAATGTTCATAGGATTAACTAAAAAAAACTGAAAATCTATCTATAAAGAAAACCGGTTGGGCTTTTTTTTGCGGTTTTTACCGGCTTGGTGAAATAAACCGACGGTGGATCTGGTGACGGCGGCATTCTCCGGCAAGGCGGGGCAGTGGCAACGGCGAGCTCCGGCGACGGGCGTCGGCGGCAGGGCGAGGCGTCCGGCGACGGCAGTACGCGGTGCGGAGGCGGCGGAGAGCGGCAACGGCGTCGGGGCGGTGAGGAGGAGGCGGCGGCGGCGATCTCGTCGGGCGGTGGCGGTTGGCGAACTCCAACGGTGGAGTGCGGTGAGATGCGAGGGCGGCGCGAGCAGAGAGAGAGAGAGAGGGGGGGGCGGCGGACGGGGTCCAGGGGGCCCCGGGTGCGATTTAAATAGAGGGGGGGAGGCGAACCTCAGGAGGAGTCCCGAGCTCCCACGGCTCCGGCGGCGGAGTCCTGCCGGACTCCGGCAAGGAAGGCGGTGGCGGCGTGGGCTGGGTTGGCGACTTGGGCCGGCCTAGTCGGCGGAACAGTTTTTTTTAAACATTTTTCCAAACAAACAAACTTAATAAACCAAAATAAATAAAAAACATTATATAGGCATATAATATATCAAAATTTTCAGATAAAGATTTTCTACAGCATGGACATTTTTATAGCATCAAATAAAGTTCACACTAATTTAAATAATTCAAACAGTGCTATTGCTCTAATAAAATCCAATAAAAATCATTTTAAAAAATACCAAAATTATTCAAATTTATTTCTCTCCAATTTTCTGATATAGGGAATCATGTTACCCTATTTTCCATATTTTTATTTTTGGAGAAAAATAATTTGAATAAAACTCAAATAACTCCAATTGAAAATAAATTCAAACAAACTTTGAATTTAATTCTTTGAAACTCCCAACTCATATTTCATATGTTTTGAAGAAGTCATTTTATCTTCGCTCATGAAAATCATTGAGTTGCATAAAGTTTCTGAATTGGAAAAAATATTTCCAAATGGAATCCAAATATTTTCAACACCCCTTGTCGTTTAAATAAATGGAAGAAGTCATGTCATCTTCTCTCCAGGGTTTTGTGGTGAAAAGAATTTGAATTCATGAAGATTAGAAAAGAAAATGAAAGTTTGGGAAAGTCCTTTTATTCCCTCTCATTGAACTTTCAAAAAGTTCCGAATTCACTCACTTTCAGTCAATCAATCAAACAATCAATCCAAACTATCTATTTAATATAACATTCCAAAATTTAGAATTTTGGGATGTTACAGCTGATGCTTTCCTCTTCTTCAGAGCAGCTCACTCCGCAGCTTTGGTTTTCTTCACTTCTAGAGCGGAAAGAAGAACTGGGGTTGGTGTTGGTGCAGGAGGGGCAGAGGAAATAGGGGTAATTTCTTCAGGCACAACTGATGCAGTTGGCCTGTCTTGAGCAATTTCTTCAGGCGTAGCAACAGATGCTTCAGCTGGCCTGGCAGATTCTTGAGGCGCAACACTAGTGGTTGCCCTGGTAGTTTCTTCAGAGGCTGGAATTTCTTCAGCAGCCCTGGTACTTGCATTTTCATCAGCAACCTGATTTTCATCAGCCGTGCTGGCATTTCCTTCAGTGGCTTGAGCAGATGCTTCAGCCGGAGTGACTCCAACATGCACAAGATCAGCAGCACTTGAAGTGAATTTCTTCGCCATCTCGACGAATCTGACCTTGGCTCCCAACCATTCTGCCTTGTAGGCGTCAAATTCATCACCAAGCTTTTTGATTTCAGATTGAAGTCCAATGGCTCAGGCAAAAGACTCCGAACATTATCTTTCAGAAAGCGCTACTTCTTATATTGAGCTTTCTTAGCCACTCTGGCTTGATCATATTTCCATTTTTTGTTCAGCAATGAATGTTGTATGATATGGACAGCACAGGTGCTCTTGTCATTCCACCTTTACTGTCAAGTAAAATATCAGACAATCGAGAGGCTCGCTATGAAAGCAAGATGCAAAAGTATGTGGTTCGCGCCCTACGCCATAAGAAGATCATGTGTGCTATAGAACAGAGGGGGATCTTAGGTGTGAAGCATGTTCCATACGCTACGCCCGTGCCTCAGGGAGAAGTGAAGCCCATATTCAGAACACCTTGTCAATACTTCAACGTAGCCAGCAGAATGAAAGTTTGAAGGCTGCACCATCAAGTTCATTTTAGTTTTGGCCTAGCAACCATACATGCAAGTATATGTACGTGTGTTTTTTCCTGGTTTGTTCAGATTTCCTAGTTTACAACTTGTAATTGATGAGGAGTCCTCATCGTGTCCTAGTCTAGGTCGGGCTTAGCCCAGGTGTTACGCACCACCTATATAAGCAAGGGGTGCAGCTTTTTCTAGGTTTAGGTTTTAGTTTGGTCAAGAAAAATACTCAGAAAAGCATATGATGATGAGCGCCCCTCTATGTTCATGCGTTCCATGAATTGGGTCCGTGATCGCATGTGTTTTGGCGACTTGATCTCCAGGGCATAGCTTTGTTCGGTTCTTGTTCTTCAAGGAGCGATCCAGTCCTTTCTTTTTTTTCATCTACTACTACTAGTTCGTGAACTCCATCTGGCTAATTATTCCGCCGCAACCGCTAATCATCATTAGCATAATCCATCCATCTAATCTAGCTGCAGTACTACTATGCCTTAGCCCAGTACTTCCGCCCATACACATCTTATCTAGTTTGTTTTAATTCATCTGCTTCCGATCAATTCTAATCTGCTAGCTGTTTGCACCGGTGAAAGATCAGGGACACCCCAACAATCATCTCAACGCTACTTGAGGCATATCAACTGGTATCAGAGAGCGCCAGGTTTATCACTGCGCGCGATGTCAACCGCAAGCAAGCGTGATGAGGATGAGGTGCAGGAGGATGATGGGCCACCGCAATATGGTTCCGATATGGACCCAGGTGTCCGTGCTATGTTCAAGGCTACATACCAGCACTTCGACAACCGCATGAAGGCCCTCGAAGAGACGGTGACCGACGGGTTCAATGCCATGCAGGCAGCCCTCCGTCGCCTAGAGGCAAGGGCAACCGGCGCGGCTGCTCCAGCGAGTGCACAACATGCCCTGCAGCAGTGAGCACCTCGACATGTCCGTGGCGCAGACGTTGCCAACAACGATAATGATGCTGAGTCCGAGGATGTTTCTGATTCTCGCGGCGACCTGCCTGGCCGACCATGACAGGATGCTCGTCCCCGTGATGACGGACCAAGGCGGCATCATGGTGAGGACGAGAACGAGGGTATTGGTAGAATAAAAATTACTATACCTTCGTTCACAGGCAAGGCCGGTCCTGAGGAGTATCTTGAGTGGGAGATGCGTGTGGAGCAGATTTTTGATAACCACCGTTACTCCGAGGAGCGGAAGATTCGGTTTGCTTCTCTTGAATTTTCAGGTTATGCATTAATTTGGTGGGATCAACTCAACCACAATGATGCACGACCAGAATCGTGGCGTGAGATGAAGCGTACAATGTGTCCTCGCTTTGTGCCAGCTTATTTCCAGAAGGAGCAACACACAAAGCTTCGACGTCTTATTCAAGGAGCCATGACGGTGGATGAGTATTACCAACGGATGCAAGTTCTGATGATCAGAACTAATGTGCATGAGTCTGATGATGCAAAAATGACACGTTTCTTCGAGGGGCTGAATGAGGATATACGCGACCGTGTTGATTTGATGCAGTATAATGATATGCAAGAGCTTCTTCATCAAGCGGAACATGCCGAACAGTGGGTCAAAGCAAAGCAAGTTTCCAAAGGCCGCACCAATTTCAGCATGGGGCGACATTCCTATTCGCATGACGATGATAATGTCAAGCCAGTTTCATCATATAGGTCAGCTGCTACCGATCACAAGGAGATGAGCAAAGAATATATGGCCGCGAGCAAAGTGGCTTCAAGGGCTGATTCAAGTACGCAGTCTGCTATGCGTACTAGTGAGATTGTTTGTTACACATGTGGAGGGAGGGGACACAAACGCATTGTTTGTCCGAACAAGAAGAGAGTGCTCCTTGTTAATGGTGGATATGTTTCCGAAGACAAAACTGACTCAGAGTTTGATGAGCCCAAGGAAGGGGAAAGTGAATCTAATCCTATCATGTGCTATCCTTTAGATTATGATGATCTGCCGTGCATCATGGTGCAGCGAGCTAAAGAGGATCAAATTCCAAGTTTGGGACAGCAGTGGAAAATTTTTCAGGCACAATGCAAGATCAAAAACAAGTGTTGCAAGTTGATTATTGATGGAGGGAGCTACACCAACATCATAAGCAAGCGTGTGGTGGATGCTTTAGGAATGAAGGCATGGCCACATCTGCAGACACATTGCATTGAGTGGTCGTACAACTCCAGACGTCTAAAGGTGATTCACAAGGTACGCGTAAAGTTCAATATTGGCACATATTATGATGAGGTCATTTGTGACGTTGTGCCAATGGATGTGTGCCAATTACTATTGGGTCGTCCGTGGCAATATGATCGCAATGCTATACATGAGGGGAGGTCGAACACTTACGTGTTCCGAGATGTTGGCATCAAACGTGTGCTGCAGCCCATGGGTAAGATTGCTATCAATATTGATCATGTGTTTGTATACAAGGATGTTTTGAAGAGTACCTTGAAACCGAGGACAGTTTCGCTTAAAGGGGAAGAGGATGATATGGACAGCACAGGTGCTCTTGTCGTTCCACCTTTACTGTCAAGTAAAATATCAGACAATCGAGAGGCTCGCTATGAAAGCAAGATGCAAAAGTATGTGGTTCCCACTCTACGCCATAAGAAGATCGTGTGTGCTATAGAACAGAGGGGGATCTTAGGTGTGAAGCCTGTTCCATATGCTATGCTCGTGCCTCAGGCAGAAGCCCATATTCAGAACACCTTGTCAATACTTCAACGTAGCCAGCAGAATGAAAGTTTGAAGGCTGCACCATTAAGTTCATTTTAGTTTTGGCCTAGCAACCATACATGCAAGTATACGTATGTGCATTTTTTTCCTGGTTTGTTTAGATTTCCTAGTTTAGAACTTGTAATTGATGAGGAGTCCTCATCGTGTTGATAGAGGCGAGGGTCCCGATCTTTCGATGAGATGATGGATATCGCTTTGGTGGAAGTCGACTTTGACGATCCGACTACGAACGTGCGAGGACGTCGCGCCTTAGCAATCGCTAAACCAACTCCGAGAGGTTATTGACCACGCCGGAGCACGATCAACCTGACCACGAGGGTCTGTTTCCTGCGAGCAAACGAAGAACAAGCAAGAAACTAAGATTGCAATCTGGATATTGCGAATATAAGATGAAAGCTTTATTGATCAAGGTGGGGTTCTGTGACGCCTTTGTCTGGTCGTTGAACACAAACGAAGTACGCGAAGTTGCAGCTATGGCGAACTTTTAATCTAAACAAAACCCAAAGTCTAAACGATGCCCTAAGGGCTGTATATATGGAGGAAGAGGGGGGGGGGAATTTCGTGGCCCTTGGTGGAGGGGTCCGAAATCAACCCTATCTCTTGTTTCCCCACACATACGGACTCTAAAAATAGCCTATACTTATGTATTTCGAAATTACATGGGCCTGGCCCAATAATAAGGTGACGCAGCACCTAAAATAGCCTCGGGACGAAATTTAGGAAGTGGCATCTTGTATATTTCGTCCAAGGCTTCATGCACCCATTATGGTGGCTTCAAAGTCCTGAAATCATCACTTGTAACTCCGTTCTTGTTCCCCTTGCGCATGCCATCATCTCCATGCTTGTTCTTGCTCCAATGTTCATCCTTCTCCAAGCTAGGCCCTTCATTTGTAAGCAAAACAAATGTATCCAATTTAGGCAGCATCATATTCTCATGAACATTAGAATCATTACCAAGAAACGAAAGTACCTGGTAATTTAGTTGGCGTGCACGAGCTCTAGTAATTGGTCCAGTATGTATAACAGCAGGGGCTGTGGGTGTAACAATTGTATTGATGTCCTCATCATCCTCCCCTTCTTGAAATGAAGTCGTCCTCGACGGAAGTTCATCTTCCTCACCCAAATAAGGCTTCAAATCTGCAATGTTAAAAGTGGGACTAACCCCAAAATCTGCAGGCAACTCAAGTTTATATGCATTATCATTTATTTTCTCTAACACCTTAAAGGGACCATCAGCACGTGGCATTAGCTTTGATTTGCGCAAATCAGGAAATCTATCCTTACGCAAATGTAACCAAACAAGATCTCCAGGTGCAAACACAACATGTTTTCTACCCTTATCTCCAGCAAGTTTATATTTAGCATTCATACGCTCAATGTTTTCCTTAGTTAACTCATGCATTTTTAAAATCAATTCAGCACGTTGTTTAGCATCAAAATTAACCTTCTTCGAAGATGGAAGAGGCAACAAATCAATAGGTGCACGAGGTAGGAAACCATACACAACTTCAAAAGGGCACATCTTAGTAGTAGAATGCAATGAACGATTATAAGCAAATTCAATAGGAGGCAAGCATTCCTCCCACATTTTCTTATTATTCTTCAAAACAGCCCTAAGCATAGTAGACAACGTTCTATTGACTACTTCAGTTTGTCCATCAGTTTGGGGGTGACAAGTAGTACTAAAAAGCAGTTTAGTCCCCAACTTAGCCCATAAACATCTCCAAAAGTGGCTAAGAAATTTAGTATCACGATCTGAAACAATAGTATTTGGCACACCATGCAAGCGAATAATTTCACGAAAGAACAAATCAGCAACATTAACAGCATCATCGCTTTTATGACATGGTATAAAGTGTGCCATTTTCGAGAATCTATCCACGACAACAAATATGCTATCCCTCCCCTTCTTTGTTCGAGGTAAACCTAAAACAAAGTCCATAGATATATCCTCCCAAGGAACACTAGGTACAGGCAAAGGCATATATAAACCATGAGGATTGAGTCGTGACTTAGCTTTTTGACATGTAGTGATAGAGGCAAAGGTGTCCCGTCTTTCGATGAGATGGTGGATTTCGCTTTGGTGGAAGTCGACTTTGACGATCCGACTACGAACGTGCGAGGACGTCGCGCCTTAGCAATCGCTAAACCAACTCCGAGAGGTTATTGACCACGCCGGAGCACGATCAACCTGACCACGAGGGTCTGTTTCCTGCGAGCAAACGAAGAACAAGCAAGAAACTAAGATTGCAATCTGGATATTGCGAATATAAGATGAAAGCTTTATTGATCAAGGTGGGGTTCTGTGACGCCTTTGTCTGGTCGTTGAACACAAACGAAGTACGCGAAGTTGCAGCTATGGCGAACTTTTAATCTAAACAAAACGCAAAGTCTAAACGATGCCCTAAGGGCTGTATATATGGAGGAAGAGGGGGGGAATTTCGTGGCCCTTGGTGGAGGGGTCCGAAATCAACCCTATCTGTTGTTTCCCCACACATACGGACTCTAAAAATAGCCTATACTTATGTATTTCGAAATTACATGGGCCTGGCCCAATAATAAGGTGACGCAGCACCTAAAATAGCCTCGGGACGAAATTTATGAAGTGGCATCTTGTATATTTCGTCCAAGGCTTCATGCACCCATTATGGTGGCTTCAAAGTCCTGAAATCATCACTTGTAACTCCGTTCTTGTTTCCCTTGCGCATGCCGTCATCTCCATGCTTGTTCTTGCTCCAATGTTCATCCTTCTCCAAGCTAGGCCCTTCATTTGTAAGCAAAACAAATGTATCCAATTTAGCCAGCATCATATTCTCATGAACATTAGAATCATTACCAAGAAACGAAAGTACCTGGTAATTTAGTTGGCGTGCACGAGCTCTAGTAATTGGTCCAGTATGTATAGCAGCAGGGGCTGTGGGTGTAACAACTGTATTGATGTCCTCATCATCCTCCCCTTCTTGAAATGAAGTCGTCCTCGACGGAAGTTCATCTTCCTCACCCAAATAAGGCTTCAAATCTGCAATGTTAAAAGTGGGACTAACCCCAAAATCTGCAGGCAGCTCATGTTTATATGCATTATCATTTATTTTCTCTAACACCTTAAAGGGACCATCAGCACGTGGCATTAACTTTGATTTGCGCAAATCAGGAAATCTATCCTTACGCAAATGTAACCAAACAAGATCTCCAGGTGCAAACACAACATGTTTTCTACCCTTATATCCAGCAAGTTTATATTTAGCATTCATGCGCTCAATGTTTTCCTTAGTTAACTCATGCATTTTTAAAATCAATTCAGCACGTTGTTTAGCATCAAAATTAACCTTCTCCGAAGATGGAAGAGGCAACAAATCAATAGGTGCACGAGGTAGGAAACCATACACAACTTCAAAAGGGCACATCTTAGTAGTAGAATGCAATGAACGATTATAAGCAAATTCAATATGAGGCAAGCATTCCTCCCACATTTTCTTATTATTCTTCAAAACAGCCCTAAGCATAGTAGACAACGTTCTATTGACTACTTCAGTTTGTCCATCAGTTTGGGGGTGACAAGTAGTACTAAAAAGCAGTTTAGTCCCCAACTTAGCACATAAACATCTCCAAAAGTGGCTAAGAAATTTAGTATCACGATCTGAAACAATAGTATTTGGCACACCATGCAAGCGAATAATTTCACGAAAGAACAAATCAGCAACATTAACAGCATCATCGCTTTTATGACATGGTATAAAGTGTGCCATTTTCGAGAATCTATCCACGACAACAAATATGCTATCCCTCCCCTTCTTTGTTCGAGGTAAACCTAAAACAAAGTCCATAGATATATCCTCCCAAGGAACACTAGGTATAGGCAAAGGCATATATAAACCATGAGGATTGAGGCGTGACTTAGCTTTTTGACATGTAGTGCAGCGAGCAATAAAACGCTCAACATCCCGTCTCATCTTTGGCCAAAAGAAATGTGTAGCAAGTACGTCCTCCGTCTTCTTCACGCCAAAGTGTCCCATTAATCCTCCTCCATGCGCCTCCTATAACAACAAAAGACGAACGGAGCTAGCTGGAATGCATAGCTTGTTAGCACGAAACACAAATCCATCATTAACAACAAACTTGTTCCACATTCTTCCTTCTTTACAATTATCCATTACATCTTTAAAATCAGCATCATGCACATATTGATATTTGATGGTCTCCAAACCAAATATTTTGAAGTCAAGTTGTGAAAGCATAGTATAGCGACGAGACAAAGCATTAGCAATAACATTTTCTTTTCCCTTCTTGTGTTTAATGACATAAGGGAAAGTCTCAATGAATTCAACCCATTTAGCATGTCTACGATTCAGTTTAGCTTGACTTTTAATATGTTTCAATGATTCATGATCAGAATGTATAACAAATTCTTTGGGCCATAAATAATGTTGCCATGTTTCTAAAGTCCGAACAAGAGCATATAATTCCTTATCATAAGTAGAATAATTCAGACTAGGCCCACTCAATTTTTCAGAAAAGTATGCAACAGGTTTGCCATCTTGTAATAACACACCTCCTAATCCAATTCCACTAGCATCACATTCAAGCTCAAAAGTCTTATTAAAATCAGGAAGTTGGAGTAAAGGAGCATGTGTCAACTTATCTTTCAATACCGTGAAGGCTTCGTCCTGTGCGGTACCCCAAAGAAAAGGCACATCTTTCTTTGTAAGCTCATTGAGAGGTGCAGCAATGGTGCTGAAATCTCTCACAAAACGCCTATAGAATCCAGCGAGGCCAAGAAAACTCCTCACTTGTGTGACCGTTTTGGGCTGCGGCCAACTCTCAATAGCTTCAATCTTGGCTTTATCAACTTCAATTCCCTGTGGAGTAACAACATAGCCAAGAAAAGATACTCGGTCGGTGCAAAAGGTGCATTTCCCAAGGTTACCAAACAAACGTGCATCACGTAGAGCAATAAAAACAGCACGTAAATGTTCCAAATGTTCCTCCAAAGATCTGCTATAAATCAATATGTCATCAAAGTAAACTACCACAAATCGTCCAATGAAAGCACGTAAAACTTCGTTCATTAATCTCATGAAAGTACTAGGTGCATTAGTTAACCCAAAAGGCATGACTAATCATGCCAGTGTGTAATTCCTGATAATATTCTTCTATAGAATTTTTCCCTTGTCTTAAACGCTGCAATTTTTGAAGCAATTCACGTTGATAATATGGTGGAACCCAACGCGTACGCATAGCAGTTTTCAAAGCAGCCCAAGTAGTTGGAATAGGATATAATCTACAATGTTCAGACCACCATACACATGCAAAACTAGTGAAAGCACAAACGGCAGCAGCAACTCGTCTCTCCTCAGGATATTGTAAACATGTAAATCGTTGTTCAGTTTCTAACTCCCAAGTAAGATATATATCAGGAACATATCTACCCTCAAATGGTGGAATATTCAATTTCAGTTTAGGAATATGGACATCATCTCGTACCTGAGGTGGTGGTGCATGCCTACCATTACGAATATATACCTGAGGTCGACCTGCTGGTGGTGGTACAGGTGGCTGCACGTAGTGTTGATTTTGATCAACCTCATCCTCATATTCTCCCACATAATCATCCTCCTCCGCATCAGCAGCAGGAGCCACAGAAGTATCAACAGCAGCACCAACAGTTTGGCCAAACGCAAGAGGAACACGGCTTGCTCGGCGGAGGTCTGCTTCGCGACGTGGAGGTAGTCGTTGTTGTTGTTGTTGTTGGAGAGGTGCGTTAACTGCAGCGGGTGATGGTGGTGGAAGACGCGCAAGCAATTCATTAAACTTGTTATCGAGCTTTGTTTCGAACATCTTCTCAAAGCCAGTGATCTTCTCCATGGCCTCTTCAAAATTGTTCAGCACATCTTGCACCTGTTCAGTCATCATTTGCTGAAACTTATCATGAAGCTCCTTGTTCGATAAATTCTCCCAGTCAATCTTGTCAGCTTGTGATCCTGGCATGGTTAGCAGCAATAGAAACACACAAGAATATGATCCTACAGACTACGAACAAGTGGTGGTGGTGGGTGTCACAAATCCGTCAAGCAAATCTCAAATTCTTACCAGTTCTTACCCAGCAGCAGGCGGTGATCGGCAACCGTTGTAGTCAAAAACTCTCAAAGCTTGGATAGAGCGATTACCAGGGAGAGTCAAACGCACGACGTAGATGTATGTGGAGCTGGGAAGGCTTATAATATGGTAGCAAAAAGGGTCAGCAATAATCAATTCAGAGATGCAAAGTTGAATAAACGCTCAACGACGGTACTGTGCTGGTCCTAGGCTAGACTGTGCTAGAGACGCGAGCCTAGAACACTAACAAAATCACGGCGCGGCACGTAAACAAGGGAAAAGCACACTCTGGAATTTTTTTTTGCTCTTTTTTTTTGCGCTCTTTTTTTTTTGCGCTGCTTTTTTTTTTGCGAAAAATCACTGTAATGGCGAGTGTCTCAAAACTCTTCTTAGCTCAAACTGACAGGATGGGCACGAAAACTTTTTTGACCAATTTTTTGTTTTGACTGCCCGGACCCAAAAACTGGAAACGGGTCAAAAAAAACTTCCTATAATGGCACCTGTCTCAAAACACTCAGAAACACCTAAAAATAGAATAGCCAGAAATTTTTTTGAAAAATGCGTTTTCGAAAAATTTTGGGCCTAAACGGAGCGTGGCTACCCGACTCCGGCAAGGAAACACGAATCGGAATCTAGATGGATCTCGAAAACAAACCTAATATGACAAGAACTCGGATTGGTGGTGGATATATGGTGGTAGATGGCAGCGGTGGTGGTATATGACAGCTGTGGTGGTATATGGATACGGATTCGAAGCGGTGGCGGATAAGCGGTGGTGGTAGATGGCAGGGGTGATGATGATGGTGCGGCGGCGGCGTGACAACTTATGACCAGAACTCGAAACTCTAAAAGACTAGACTCTAAGACCAGCAACTAGACACGACGATGCAACCGCAAATTCAAACAAAGCAAAACCCTAAAAAGATTATGCAAAGGCTCAGATTGGTTCGGATATGATGAACTAACCCTAATTTTTTTTTGTGGCTTTTTCGTGGACTGTAGGTATGAAGAACAGACTCGATCTAAACTACGAAAAACTATAAAATCTCACCGAGCAACCTGGAAATCTGATACCACTTGATAGAGGCGAGGGTCCCGATCTTTCGATGAGATGATGGATATCGCTTTGGTGGAAGTCGACTTTGACGATCCGACTACGAACGTGCGAGGACGTCGCGCCTTAGCAATCGCTAAACCAACTCCGAGAGGTTATTGACCACGCCGGAGCACGATCAACCTGACCACGAGGGTCTGTTTCCTGCGAGCAAACGAAGAACAAGCAAGAAACTAAGATTGCAATCTGGATATTGCGAATATAAGATGAAAGCTTTATTGATCAAGGTGGGGTTCTGTGACGCCTTTGTCTGGTCGTTGAACACAAACGAAGTACGCGAAGTTGCAGCTATGGCGAACTTTTAATCTAAACAAAACCCAAAGTCTAAACGATGCCCTAAGGGCTGTATATATGGAGGAAGAGGGGGGGAATTTCGTGGCCCTTGGTGGAGGGGTCCGAAATCAACCCTATCTCTTGTTTCCCCACACATACGGACTCTAAAAATAGCCTATACTTATGTATTTCGAAATTACATGGGCCTGGCCCAATAATAAGGTGACGCAGCACCTAAAATAGCCTCGGGACGAAATTTATGAAGTGGCATCTTGTATATTTCGTCCAAGGCTTCATGCACCCATTATGGTGGCTTCAAAGTCCTAAAATCATCACTTGTAACTCCGTTCTTGTTTCCCTTGCGCATGCCGTCATCTCCATGCTTGTTCTTGCTCCAATGTTCATCCTTCTCCAAGCTAGGCCCTTCATTTGTAAGCAAAACAAATGTATCCAATTTAGCCAGCATCATATTCTCATGAACATTAGAATCATTACCAAGAAACGAAAGTACCTGGTAATTTAGTTGGCGTGCACGAGCTCTAGTAATTGGTCCAGTATGTATAGCAGCAGGGGCTGTGGGTGTAACAATTGTATTGATGTCCTCATCACATGTCCTAGTCTAAGTCGGGCTTAGCCCAGGAGTTACGCACCACCTATATAAGCAAGGGGTGCAACTTTGTCTAGGTTTAGGTTTTAGTTTGGTCAAGAAAAATACTCAGAAAGGCATCTGATGATGAGCGCCCCTCTGTGTTCCTGCGTTCCACGAATTGGATCGGTGATCGCATGTGTTTCGGCGACTTGATCTCCCGAGCATAGCTTTGTTCGGTTCTTGTTCTTCAAGGAGCGATCCAGTCCTTTCTTTTTTTTTCATCTACTACTACTAGTTTGTGAACTCCATCTGGCTAAGTACGCTGCCGCCGCCGATGATCATCATTAGCATAATCCATCCATCTAATCTAGCTGCAGTACTACTACGCCCTAGCCCAGTACTTCCGTCTGTACACATCTTATCTGGTTTGTTTTAATTCATCTGCTTCCGATCAATTCTAATCTGCTAGCTATTTGCGTCGGTGAAAGATCAGGGACACCCCAAAAATCGTCTCAACACTACTTGAGGCATATCATCGTCACCATGTGACTTTGTCTAGGAGTGAGGCCCAACTCTGGCATTGGAGCATTGGGATCTTTGTGCCAGAGATCGATGAAATCCAGGATCTTCTTCGGATCCAGTAGAAGGGGCACATCACTCCCTTTGACTCTAGAGGCCCGCTGTTGTCTGTCCTTGATGATATCAGCTAATTCATCGTCATCAGCCTCATCACCAGATGGAGTTTGGAAGACCACCTGCTTCTTGTGAGGACTTGGTCTAGTTCCTCGTCTAGCAGTGCCCTTGGTCTTCAGCAGCGTGGGACCGGTTGATGAAGGATGAGCTGAAGAACTTGCTGAAGCTCCTGAGGCCATTGATATGGCAGTGGTCCTTTGGCAAGTGGCGAGATGCACATGTGCCGAGGATTTTGCCGGAGGAGCTAAGGGTTTTGAAGCCCGAGGAATTTGTGTGGTCTGAGGAACTTGGGCAGCTTGAGGAATTTGCCTCGGTGGCATAGAGGAGCTTGGCCGTGAGGGCATTGAAAAAGAACTTGGCCGTGAGGGCATGGCTGAGGAACTTGGAGGTTTATGGGCAGGCTTCTTTGGCATAGCCTTCTTGCTTTAAGAAGCCTCGGTAGCGGCAGCAACAGAATCCTTTTTGAATTTCTTCACTGCTTCTTTGGCCTGCTTGGCCAATTTAGCTTGCTGCATGGCCCATTCATCAACATAATCCTCACCACGTTTAAGGCTTGTTGGATCAGCTCTTTGGCCAGGTGCCAGAGGAGGTCTTGAGCATGGAGGGTGAAGAGCGAATTTCTTTATGTATTTGGGAGTGACATATCTATACTCCGTCCATTCTCTTGCCCATCTTCTTTCAATCCTCTGTATGCGCACTTTGCGCTCATTTTTAGTCTCCTTGCCGTGAGTTACCTCATCAGGCGTGTAGTACCCTGCATAGATGCCAATAGATGTCCTCCTTTCTGAGGCTTTTTACCATATGCCATTTTCTTCAGCTAAGGAATTTGAACAATTGAGTTCTCTGAAGAAGTGTGCAGCTTCTCTTCAAGGAATGCTGCAAATGAGTTAAGTTGATGAGAACCTAGTGATCCAGCAGCAGACATGTGTACCCGTGAATAGAGTATAGGTGCGAAGAATTTGGAGAGGTCATATGGGTTCTCAGAAGTTTTTGTAAAACTGAACAAGTTTGAGGAAATTGACCCGATGTGTCTTGAAGAATTTCACTAAGCGTTCTTTGACTTAGGTTCTAGAGTTGTGCGGATCATGAGATTCACACAATTGAGGAATCATGAAGAAAAATGTCACTTAGAGAAACAAATCAAGAACTAAAGATTTATGTTAGGTGTTTAGAGTGTGGAGGTTGAAGAATAAACAGCTTTTGACGATCTGATGAAAATCATCAGTAGAATAAATGCAGTAAAAGTAACTTTTAGTTACCCTTGATGAAGAACACGACGAACAAAAGGTGTAGATTTGGAAGTTCATCAGCTCGGATCTTCCACGCCCTAACTTGGCGGAGGAAGACGTCTACGACGGCGGCGGAGAGAAGATGTCTGCGGCCGGCACGAGTACGACGGTGATGAGGTCGAGGCAGTGAAGCTCTTCCTCACCGGCGATGATGGAAGTAGCGGCGGCGCTAGGTTTTGAGAAGCTCGAGCGAGGGAGTGAGGTCGAGCGGAGTAAAAATGAAGTGAGGAGGGGAGGGGGTATTTATAGCTGAGGTGAAAAACCGCTTGTCCGAGGAAATTGGATGAACGTGCCCCTGACCCATCTCATTCGTGCGACATGTGTCACCCACGTACTGAGAGGTGGCGATCATGTGTGATCGTGGGTGCATAGATAAGAATATCATGGAATGCGTAACGGTTTGAGCGGCAAAAGCCGAAAATTCAGATAAGAATATTTTAAAGTTTCGTTCGCAACTTCTTAAGCTGACAAGGACACAGTGATGAATTTGAAGGAGTTTCAAATAGAACGGACATGAAGAATTTGTGAACAGGCTGGGTTGAGTTTAGCATAGAGGGGGATAAGGCTCCGATCACATTCACATAGCAGAAAAATACAACTTCAAGAATTAGCAATAAGTGAATGTTGTGGAGGACATAAACTCATATATATATATATATATAAAGTCAATGAAGAACAACGACGGGAAGAGTGAAGACAATGCAAAGTTGAAGAATTTGAAAAACTGATGAATTTCAAAAAGAAGGGGAAAAAACTCAAATTGAAGATTTGCAACTTTGGTTGGTGGTATAACCCACCGTATAAGAAAGCTGATTTCAGACACCGCGTACAACTCCCGTAGGGTTCTGAGAATCAAATTCTTCATTAATTTCTTCACACTTAGAGGGTTAGTCTTCATTGAATGAAGAAAACGTTACTTCGTGTGTTGCACATCTAAGTCATCAAGTCAGCATAAGTGTTAGGATGTGTGTCCTTTTCAAATAACATTCGAAGATTCTAGGATATTTAGCTCACACCGCAACTTGCTAAATCTCTTCTCATCCAAGGGCTTTGTGAAGATATCGGCCAGCTGGTCTTCAGTACTTGCATGGTCGATGGAGATGTCGCCCTTCAACACATGGTCACAAAGAAAACGATGATGAATCTGGATGTGCTTTGTCTTCGAGTGCCGAACTGGGTTGTGAGCAATCTTGATTGCACTCTCATTGTCGCAGTAGAGTGGCACATTCTTCACATTAATGCCATAGTCCTTGAGTGTTTGCTTCATCCATAGTAATTGAGCACAGCAAGATCCAGCAGCAATGTACTCAGCTTCTGAAGTGGAGAGTGATACGAAGTTCTGTTTCTTCGAGGACCAACATACCAAGGATCGTCCGACGAAATGACATGTGCCTGACGTTGACTTGCGGTCCACCCGATCGCCAGCATAGTCAGAGTCTGAATATCCAATGAGATCAAAGAAGAGCCCTTGGGATACCATAATCCAAGTGTTGGTGTGTGAGCTAGATATCGAACAATATGCTTCACAGCCTTGTGGTGTGATTCCTTCGATGTAGCTTGAAATCGGGCACACATGCAAACACTAAGCATAATATCCGGCCTAGATGCACATAGGTACAATAAGGAGCCAATCATGGAGCGGTATACCTTTTGATCGAAGTCTTTACCATTTTCATTAGTGCATAGATGGCCATTTGTGGGCATAGGGATTTTGACACCTTTGCAATCTTGCATGCCGAATTTCCTCAACACATCCTTGAGGTATTTCTCCTGAGATATGAATATGCCATTGTATTGTTGACGAAACTGAAGACCTAAGAAGAATTTCAATTCTCCCATCATAGACATTTGATATTCTTCACTCATCATATAGGCAAATTCATCACTATAACGTTGGTTAATACAGCCAAAGATAATATCATCAACATATATTTGGCACATGAATAATTCATCATCATATGTTTTGGTGAAAAGAGTTGGGTCAAGTGAACCGGGTTTGAAGCCTTTCTTCATGAGGAATTCCTTCAGTGTGTCATACCACACCCGAGGTGCTTGCTTGAGGCCATAGAGGGCCTTGTTGAGTCTGTAGACGTGATCTGGAAATTTTGGATCCTCAAAACCTGGTGGTTGAGCAACATATACTTCTTCCTCAAGCTTACCATTGAGGAATGCACTTTTCACATCCATTTGATGTAAGATGATATTATGATGGTTAGCGTAAGCAAGCAATATGCGAATGGCCTCAAGTCTAGCAACAGGTGCAAAAGTTTCATCAAAAGCAATTCCTTCAACCTGTGTGTAGCCTTGAGCTACAAGACGAGCCTGATTCCTCACCACGAGGCCATTTTTGTCTTGTTTGTTGCGGTAGATCCATTTGGTACCGATGATGTTGTGCTTGCATGCGTCTGGTCACTTGACAAGCTCCCACACATTGTTGAGCTCAAATTGATGCAATTCATCTTGCATGGCTTGAATCCACTCAGATTCCATGAATGCTTCATCAACTTTAGTGGGCTCTGTGATAGAGACAAATGCAAAATACCCATAAAAGTTAGATAAATGTGAAGCTTTTGAGCGCGTGAGAGGACCTGGTGCATTGATGTCATCGATGATCTTCTTGATCTGCACTTTGTTTGCAACACGAGGATGTGCAGGTTGACGACTTTGCTTAGGCCCGACAGTTTCTTCAGGACCAGTTTCTTCAGCAGCACCAGCGGGATTTTCTTCACGATCTAGAATGACTTCTTCAGCAGATTCTTCGGTAGGGATGACATCCTCAGTAGCTTTGAACTTGATGGATTCCTTAGGTGACATTTCATCTAGCACAGGAGTTAGGTGCTCTCTTTGTGAGACATTAGTTTCATCGAACCGCACATCTACAGTTTCAACAACCTTGTGATGATTGATGTTGAAGACTCTGTAGGTGTGCGAGTCCTTTCTGTAACCAAGCATAAAACCCGCATGTGCTTTCGGTGCAAATTTAGAGTGATGGTGAAGATCTCTAATCCAGCATTTAGCACCGAAGACTTTGAAGTAACTAACATTGGGTTTCTTGTCAGTGAGGAGTTCATATGAGGTCTTTTTGAAGAATTTGTGAAGATATACCCTATTAATGATGTGGCACGCAGTATCAATTGCTTTAGGCCAGAAGCGCTGAGGTGTCTTGTATTCATCAAGCATGGTGCGGGCCATCTCAACAAGGGTCTTGTTCTTGTGCTCCATGACGCCATTCTGCTGAGGAGTATAAGGAGCAGATAATTCGTGACTAATACCAAGCATATCGAGATATTCATCGAGGCCAGTGTTCTTGAACTCGGTTCCATTATCACTCCTGATATGCTTGATCTTCACACCGAAGTTAGTGGAAGCCCTTGAGGAAAATCGTCTGAAGACTTCCTACACTTCATTTTTGTAAGTGATGATATGCACCCATGTGTAACGAGAATAGTCATCAACTATGACAAAGCCATATAATGATGCAGAACTAGGGCCAAATAGATCCATATGAAGTAATTCAAAGGGACGAGAAGTGGTCATGATAGTCTTCGAGGGATGCTCGGCTGTGGTGACCTTTCCAGCCTCACAAGCCCCACAAAGATGATCTTTGAGTAATTTGACACCCTCGATGCCAATGACATGCTTCTTCTTCGCGAGTGTATGCAAGTTCCTCATCCCAGCATGACCAAGTCGTCGATGCCATAACCAGCATTCTGAAGCTTTTGCAAGGACACATGTGGCAGGCTGTGGTCCAGCAGAGAAATCAACAATATACAAGTCTCCTTTCCTAAAACCTTCGAAGACTTTGGAGTTGTCAGATTCCATTAGCACAAGGCAACGATATTTGCCAAAGACAACTACCATATCAAGATCACAAAGCGTTGAGACAGACATGAGGTTGAATCCTAAGGACTCGACAAGCATGACTTTTTCCATGTGTTTATCCTTTGAGATTGCAACCTTACCTAGACCCAATACCTTGCTTTTGCCTTTGTCAGCGTAAGTGATATGCTTCAGATGAGATGGTGACAAATCAGTGTCCATCAACAAGTTCCTATCACCAGTCATGTGATTTGTACATCCACTGTCGAGGACCCACTCAGTATTGTTCATCCTGTAGATGAACTAGTGCAACTTACGAACCCATATACTTCCTCAGTGAAGAATATGATATCAATTTGATCAACAGTAACAGATATAGCAATATGAGGACGTGAGAAATGAATGATTCATTTCTTCATGATTAGCTTGCGTCCTTTCAAGCACATTCAGGTCTCCAGCAAATTCTTCAGACGATTAAGCTCGTCTAGAGACCTGACCCTACATAAGAGATTAGTTATTTTTCTTCACCACCCACATCTGGAGGGGTGGCAAAGAGTTCATCATTCTGCGAGCTCCATAAGAAAAGGATGGCATAGAAGCCAGTGCACTTCGTTTCACAGAAGAGTGGTTAGGATAAGCATATGAATAAGCAGAGAAATTCTTCGAGGACTTAGGAATATAATGGTTTGAAGAATAATGCACATATTCATAGCCTTTAGACTTTCCCTTCGAAACAGAAGTGTTAGCACGATGATGTTCATATGAGGATTTCGATCCATGTGAGGAATTTGATCCATATGAAGAATTTGGTCCATATGAGGACTGTGATCCATATGAAGAATTTGATCTGGGGTTCCTATTCTTCACTGGTGGTGTCATGATGACATTCACCTGAAGATTTTCAAGGCATCTTTTAGGAATCCAGATTTTCTTCATAGGTGGACCGTTCCTGCAGTTAGTTCCAACATATCGAGCAAATACTTCACCATTCCGATTCTTAAACAGTTTATAGTTGGAGTCAAATAGAGTGCACGGATCTATAGGAGGTCCTTTTGCAACAACCCATGAGTTTTTGGGATACTGCTCAGGTTTCCAGTAGGTCCCATCGGCATTGAGTTTCCTCTCAAAGGCAATACCCTCTTTCCTAGGGTTCCTACTCAAGATCTGATTTTTGAGCACATCACATAGAGATGCCCTTTGAGGCTTTTGTAAATGCCTGTCACATACAATTCCTTCAGCCCTGCATTATCGTCAGTGATACATGTGGTATCCTCAGATGAGGAATTTGTAACCAGAGAGATAGTTGAAGAATTTGCAGCAATAGAAGCATTTGAACATTCAGGTGATGAATTAGCAGATTCACGCTCAATGCATTTCAGACATGGTGAAATAAATTCTTCCTGAGCGGAACTGATCTGTTGAGCAAGCAATGAATCGTTTTCCTTCTGAAGATCTTCATAACTCGCTTTTAAGTTCTCGAGATCTTGCTTTGTCTGAATAAATTCATATGAAAGCTTTTCATGATCAGTTAAGAGAGTATTATGATGATTTTGAAGGTTTTCAAACTTTGACTGAAGTTTTTGAAGACTATCAGTCAAAGCCTTAGTTCGATCCAATTCCTCACCCAACATATGATCGCTTTCATCTATCATGTTTTGAACTTTTTCAAGAGCTCTTTGTTGTTTAGTGGCAAGGGAAGCAAGTTTGACATAGCTAGGTCCAAATTCATCACCTGATTCATCATTACTAGATTCAGAAAGGTAGCATTCTGTTACCTTGGCACCCTTTTCCATAAGGCATGGTGAAGAGGATGATGATTCAGGTGCAAAAGTCATCTCCTTGAGTGATTCCTTGAAATCCTCAAACCAAGGATCATGACGAGTATGATGGCCTTCGTAGACCTCAGAGAGTCGGTCCCAGATTAGCTTCACACGATGTTCCTGAACTGATTTTGGGGAAAATAGGAGCAGATGACATCCTTCGCCGTGAGGTTGAGTAGAGTGTACTTGCGAATGTCATCAGCCTCAGCCATCTCGCATAGATCAGCAAGACCAATCTCAGTGACGGTCCATAGTTCGTTGTTCATTGCCATGAGTCGCTTCTTCATCATGGCCTTCCACTTGGGATACTCATGACTGTGAAAGATGGGACATGTCACTTTCTTCATTCCTGCAGTCGACATAACTAAAACTCCAGGCGGTTAAACCAAAATCACACAGAACAAGGGAGTACCTTGCTCTGATACCAATTGAAAGTGTGTTATATCGACTAGAGAGTGGTGAATAGGCGATTTTTATGAATTTTTCACTAAGGAATTTCAGGGTGAGGAAATTCCTAAGTGAAGAACTACTTGCAGCGGAATAAGTACTCAGGTATAAGCATAACAGAGCAACAACATAGTCATCATGATGAAATGAAAGACAAACACAGAGTACAGAATGCGTAAATACAGGATAAGCAGGATGAAGACAACACAGACTGAAGAAATAGGATTGAGGAATCAGAGAAAGTCTTCAGTCAAAGTATTCAATCAGTAATGATCAGGTATATCAACACATAACTGAGGAAATGAAAGGGTTGAGGAAATAGAACCAGTTGGCTTGGCGAAGACAATGATTTGGTAGACCAGTTCCAACTGCTGTGACAGTTGTACGTCTGGTTGGAGCAGCTGAGTATTTAAACTCGAGGACACACAGTCCCGGACACACAGTCCTCACCATATTCTCCTTGAGTTAAGATCACATAGACCTCGCCTAACAGTAGTGGTAAGGCTTCACAGGTGACTTCCAAACCTTCACAGACTTGGTCACTCGGCAATCCATAATTCCTCTTGGATGCTCAGACCATGACGCCTAACCGTCTGGAGGATACACAATCCTCAAAGGTAACAAGCGTCGGTTCAACACAGGAACAATCTCTATAGTGATGCTCAATCACTTTGGGGTTGTAGGTTTGGGTTTGGGATTTGGGTTTTCCTCACTTGATGATTTTCGCTCAAAGTCCTCGGAGGATGGGATTCTCTCAAATGACAAGTGTCAGTTTCTCTCGGAGCAGCCAACCAGCTAGTGGTTGTAGGGGGCGGCTATTTACAGCCTAGGGAGCAGCCCGACATGATAAGATATAAATGCCCTTGGCTGATATGACCGTTAGGTGGTAGGATATTTTGGAACAGTTGGCGCACGGCATAGCAACGGTCGGATTATTTGAGGTTTGAATTCCTCAGGGCTATCATGATCATCACTGTGTAGGCAATCCACACTGGCGAATTCCTAACTCCTTAGTCAGAACAAATTCCTCAGAGACTAGAAGATCTTCGTCTCTGTCACTGAAGAAATTGAATGAACTGATATGGGATTTCCAATGGCTTCACTCGAAGGATTGGGTCGGTGTAGGATTTTGAGATGAGCATCACTTGGAAATCAGTTTCCCTAGTATTACCTCGATCCCCTTTAACAGTACGGGGTTTCCTATGACTCAAGAAAGAGAAAAAAGAAACTACGAAAACAAAAGTCTTCACGCTTCATATTCCTCGCATGAATATCCAAGTCTTCAAGGTCACACCAATTTCTTCACTTTCAAAGTCTTCAGTGGAACCAAAGTCTTCAGCCAAAGACATTCATTTTTAGGGGTCGACTTTCACTGCAAATATCAAACTCCTCATTGACTTATAGAGCCTGTGTACACTCACAAACATATTAGTCCCTTAACCTATAAGTCTTCAAAACACCAAAATCACTAAGGGGCACTAGATGCACTTACAAAGACCAAGGCCACAGACCCTCCGTGACAGATACTTGTTGGGTGGTCATGTTTGTTAAATGTGATTGTTTAAGCCGACGATAGATTGTACTTCAGGGCAATGGGATCTAGGGCATAGACGTCCTGAGGTGCTCGCTTCCTCTCCCTTTTAGGGATGTGGGTGACATAATTCATGTTTACATCCTTTACCTCGCCAGGATGTTGAACAACATGGCTGAGGTCGTCAGCGTTCAAAGGTCGGAAAGTGCCATGAAAGTTTGACCTAAAGGCATCCTTGGGTGCCTCCTAGCTCCCAATGGAGTGACGAGGCAGACTATTAAGCCAATGCCTTGTCGGTCCTTTAAGTTTGAGTGTAGGTATTTGATGGCATGGAGATCGTCTTCGTGGGCAATGTGGATGTAGAAAAAATATCCGATTCAACGGCCAGGTCGGTCATCCCATCGTATTGTTTGATGTTTATGGGTTTAAACCCATCTGGGAACTGATGTTCCATCACCTCGTCTATGAAACAGATCGGGTGGGTGGGCCCTCGAAACCAAGCCATATTGTGCCTAACGTTGGGAGACATCCGTTCATAAGTCTGTTGCCAAGCCCTACCATGCCTGTCTAACCAGGCCTCATAGCCGTTGAGTCCTGTCGGCGCACGTCCTCTTGGCCTGTAGGTGGATCGAGGAGGTGCTCGATTTGCCTCTATCCTTCCTCATGCATCGTAGGGCTCAGGGTAGTCAATAGGATCCTTGCCGTGATGGTGTGTCGCTATTTGGGGATTTTTGTGCTCCCCTATTGGCCTGTCGCACACTCTAGGGGGTCAATCAGGTTGGTTAGCATGACTACACATAAGGAGCGCATTGTCAGTTGCTTCGTCATCGAATTCAGGCAATAGACGCCCGCGTGGGTAGCATTTGGTTGCGGTCTCTCGCCATTCTTCGAGGTCTTGCTCGGCTACAAGAACCTCCACCCATTTGACGTTGAGCTCGTTCTGATCAGTGTGCATCTATTGTTGTTTCTTTCTCATGCTCCTGGCAGTGGCCACCAGTCGCCGTCTGAACCGCTCCTACTCATATGGGTCTTCGGGGACTATGTAGTCCTTGGTTCCGAGGCACTCCTCATCCTTGGATCCAGGTAAATAGTTGATGTCGGCCCTGTCGAAGATATCGCCAGGGTATTCATCCTCGCATATTCATGTGGGACTGTTTTGTCCTCCTGGGGAGGCTTGAATGTCCTTTTCCTAGTACTTGGCATTGTTGGTTGTTGCGTCGTTATCAGCAGTGCCCACGTTGTGCCCGCTTGGGCCACCGCGTGTACCCTAGGGCATTGGCAACGATGTTTTGAGGGATTCTTAGGGGTATCAACCATGTATACATCATAAGTAGACGTTGCGGTCCATCTGCCCATATTAACTGATGGTGTGGCTACTTGCAGTTGGCGCCCACATCTTCATCCATGTCGGTGGACTCTTCAGAGGAGTGGTCCACACGTCAGTTAAGCCATCGACCATGGCAACTAAGTGGGTGGTGGGTGGGACACAAATTTCCCTGTTGTCGGCTTTAAGTCCAATCTTGTCATAAACCAAGGTCTGGTCATTCGAGATTGACATATTCTGAATGCAATCCAGCATCTCATTAAGGTGAGACAGGTCCTCAAAGTTCATGGCCTGGCTATAGGTCGGGCAGATCTGAAGTGTGGTTTGCGGGTCACTTGACATGGCCTCGGCGTATTGGGTGGCCGAGGTCGATCCTAGGCTGCGAACGGGGGAGATTGGATCCGAGTTGAATGTCGAACCCGCAGTCGAGATAGATTCGAGGTCCGGGCCCGATGCGATGACCAGATATGGCCTTGAGTCGAAGCTTAATGCGACAGCAGTCGGTTCCATAGTTAATGTTGGGTCCACTAGGGGATCTGATCCGTGATCTAGATTAGAGATTGGTTTCGAGGTCGAACCTACTGCGGTCGAATGGTTATCGATCTGACTAGCCATCCAACCAGAAAGGACGAGCTCCCAACGTGAGTCTGCGATGTATTTCAAACTCCCAAATTTAACAACCAGGTATGGAGCGATTTTTTTATCTAGGAGAGATGACCCGTTGGATCGGCATGTAGAACAATGCTGCTGAATGTAAAGAGTTGGCCGGGGATGAAGACGTCCCCGTAGTCGGTGTTGCAGTTGATCTACAGACGAGCCATTGATCCTTTGTCGATCGCGGAGCGGAACTCTCAATGAAAGCACCAATGTCGGTACTAAAACCGATAGACCTCGAGGTAGGAGGTCCCGAGCTGTGGATCTTGGATCTATGGGTAATAAGGGATGAAGGAAATAGTATTTACCCAGGTTTGGGCCCTCTCGAAGAGGTAATACCCTACATCCCACTTTGATTGTATTGATGATTGTGTGTTGAGTACAAGCTTGATCTACCTCGAGATTGTAAGTCGTGTTCTAACCCTAGGGCTAGATGGATGTAATTGTGTATGTCCTTCTATAGGCTATACCCCACAGCCTATATAGACGCTAGGGGTAACTAGGATTACACATGGTCAGTTGCCAAACTAGGGATAAAACATGCCGACGACCAAGGCTATACTTGGAGTACACGTCAAGTCTTCAGCGGAGTCCATCTTGATCACGTCGAAGTGTGTAGCCTCTGGAGCCCTTCCTTGTGAATATGGTGGGCCATAAGCTCATCCTATGGACTATGGGCCAACAAGGTTGGCACCCCCTAGTCCAGGACACCTTTAATGGTCTTCCGAGAAGGTACCTCGAACATAACATCAGGGACTCATCAGAGCTCCCCCTGCAGGCCAAGTGCCATCCAAGGAGAGGAGAGGAAGAACAAGACGAAGAACCTAGTCTTCCAAGAAGGTATCGCGGACACAACATTAGAGAGTCATCGAAGCTCTTCTAACGATGTCGACTAGGAGGGCGGAGGTCAAGAGAGCGGGCCCTACTCTTCAAAAGGCTTGAAAAGGCTGGCTTCTGAGGATGCCGAGGAAGTTGATCCTCCTTGAAAATACAAGCGTCTAAGGAAGGGTCGTGCTATTTTGATAGGCCAAGCATTGGTACGAGTTGGGGTGGTTAGTTCAGATTCATCTGGGGGCGACAACCAATGGTAGGAGCATTCAGAGGCTAAAAGGGAACCTATCCCCTCATTGGCCATTCTTATCCTACGAGAGTGATGTTTGTTATTTATTTTTTACCTTTGCATTATATGAAGTAGTCGACCTACCGGGGATGACTCCCAAGACGAAGTTCCGTCAGCATCACTAGGTTGGAGTTCATTGGAGGCAGCCACGTATCCTTCCCTGTCCCATGACAGGATGGGGAAAGGCACATCCCACGGTGCCCCTTGCTACTTGTAAATTGCATTGGGTTTTTCCCCGGAGAGGAGGGATGAAGCAGTACAGTAGAGGTAAGTACTTCCCTCATTGTGAACCAAGGTTATCGAACCAATAGGAGAACCACCAAAACTCTTGTCGTCGGCACCTATACACAAAAGAAAATACTTGCACCCAACATGGGAAAGAGGGTTGTCAACCCCCTTGAACTCGTTACTTGCAAGTATTAATTCTGATAGTGACAGATAGATGAAAATAAAAAGTAAAACAAAAGTAAATACATTACAACAAAGTATTTTTGGTTTTATATGATAGAGTAGACTCGGGGCCATAGTGTTCACTAGAGGCTTCTCTCTCGAACACATAGCATGCGGTGGGTAAACAAATTACTGTTGGGCAATTGATAGAAAACCGCATAGTTATGTCATTATACATGGCAATGATTACACATATAGGCATCACATCCGTGACAAGTAGACCAACTCCTGCCTCCATCTACTACTACTACTCATGTGACGCCTCGATAATTAAGCTACAGTAACCTCACCCTAATGTGCCATGTCATCATGATTTGTTAAAGCCATTTTGCCACTTGGTGAAAACCGAGTCAAATTCAAATTTCAAATAGCAAGTCAAATTCTTATTTCATCAATTCGTCAAATAAAAATGTTGATGATGTTGCAAATATTCATTAACTAATTATCATGAATAAACCAACATTATTTGAATTACTAAAATTCCTCTAACCTAATTAAAAACTGAAGTAGCAACGGTTAATTGATCCATTTCATTTAAATAACTGTTTAAGCTTTTTCAAATATTTCCAAAGCTTATGTGTGGTCCTGATATATTGTCTAGTATTCTTGTGTGGAATTTAAGTGCAACGAAAATAAATTGTTATTAACTCAAATTGCAAAACAATGTGGAAAATGTAAACACAAAAATATATATGAAAAGGAACAAAACCCACTGCCCAACTGGGCTATAGTCCATAGGAGCCGGCCCAACCCAGCTAGCGACGCCCTCCTCCTCTCTCTCCTCCACCTATCGAACAAGACCGAGCGATGGGCGCCATCCCAGCCACGCCAGCTCGTCGCCCGCATCGCTATAGACGCGGCAGGGTGGATAAAGACGCCAGCATCAACGCGTTGGATACTGCCGAAATCTTTTTCTCCTCCCCCGTGAGTTGTTGCATCTTCTCCCGCCATGGATGCTCCTGCCGTCGTCGCCGCCATGTCGCAGGCGTAGCCACAGAGCACCTCGCACCAAGCCACCATGTCCGCCGGCTCCATAGTTGACTGCTTCATCATCCACATCAACATGTGACGTCGTCTTCTTCCTCAGCCCCAACAAACTTCGCCATCGATTCCAGCAACGTCGAGCCCTCCCCGAGCCCGCCTTGCTCATCTACAGGCTCATTGTGAGCCGCTCTTCCTTTCCCTTTGGTTCCCCCTCGGATTCATGCCGTATCACCGCGTCTGCGAGCACCGAACTCCGCCGTCCGCCATGGTCGACGGGGGTCGAGCACCCCATGCTCCTCTGCCAGAACTAGTGTTCCCGGTGTGCTCCTGACACTACCAGGAGGCCGACGAGCCCATCCGCTCACCATGTCGCGCTCTCTAGCCCCGGATCCACCCTTGCCGTCACTCCGGCCACCGCCTCGCTCATCCCCCGCACCTCGCTGCACGCATCCGCGCATGCCCTGACTACCCTTGCTCGCCGGCCGTGCCATGCACGCGCCCCGCACCCGCGCTGCCCACTCGCCGGCACCCTGCCCACATTCGTGCCCTGACTGCATCCGCTATCACGTGCCCGCTACGCCCGCATGCCCCACGCTCGTCTGCTGCTCTATACTGCTGTTGCTGTGGGATGCTATTGCCTTCTTGCCGCTGCTCCTGTCGCTTGCGCTGCCTGCTGCTCTAGCTACTGCCGCCTAGCACAACCGCTGGCTAGCGCCGCCGCCGCCGCTGCCTTTCTATTGCGGCTCATGCGCTATGATGAGGACATGACTACCTTGGATATGATCAAAAATATTGCATATATGCATATTTGTCAGGTGATTTCTAGTGCAAACTATTCAATAATCTATTTATGTTATGCAGAACAAAAATACTTCACACACGTGTTTTGTCTAATTGCAGGTGTATGGGACATTTGTACAATCCACATATGAAGATAAGGAAGAAAGAGATGTTTATTTGCTGTCCAAAAAGTTCTCTCACGTCACTTTTGGCCCAAGAGAAGATAGAGTCCAAGTCTCTCACGTTCTGGATTCAGATTCGGACTGCACAGACATACCTGACTCAAAACGCACACAAGTTTTTCATACGGACTCCGAATTGGGTGATTCTTTTTTTGTTGGAAACTAGATTTCGTGCACTTTCCAACCCAATTGGAATCACCTTCAAATTCGTCCGGAGCGTTGAGTTGTGGACGAAACAATCTGATGCTGCAGCAGAATCCGAGTCAAACTACAAGTCCAAAGGTGTTACATCACCTCCACTTGGGCCCATGAGCCTTGTACGACCTAGGGTTAGTTTTAGGCTGCCTTGGGACGTCCTCCCACCTCCTTGGCCGCCACCCCTTGCTCCTATATAAGTAGATCCATCTAGTAACTTTTTCCTTGGGATTTGTTTAGTTAAAAGTTAGCCAACGCAACTTCGTGTACTTCGTTTGTGTCCAACGACCAGACCAAGACCGCTTTCGGATCCCCACCTTTATCAATACTTCATACATATTTGCAATATTCAGATTGCTTTTATCATATTCTTGCTCGTTCTTCGATTGCTTGCAGGAATAGACCTTCGTGGTCAGGTTGATCGTGCACCGGCGTGGTCAATAACCTCTGGAGATTGGTTTAGCGATTGCTAAGGCGCAACATCGTGCACGTTTGTAGTCGGATCGTCAAAGTCGTCTCCACCAAATCGATAGTTACCATCTCATCGAAAGATCGGGACACCCCGCCTCTATCACGCTACAACTACTCAAGCTGGTCGTCGCTGCTTTTGCTGGTGCTCAGCCGCCGGTACTGCTGAAGCCTGCCATCGCATGCTGAGAGCATCTCCAATAGCCGCGCAAAGCGCCGCGCGCAAAAAACCTGTTTGCCACGCGTGCTTCGGCATGTTTAGTGCGGCCGCCAGCGCTGGCTCCAGCAGCCGCACTCTAATGCAGCGCGCGCGCCGCTCCAGCAGCGCACAAAAATACAGCACGGGCGACTCGTCGGGCATTAACATATATGATATTTTGGACACAAAATGAGTTTGAAACATTCATCAAAATGCAATGAACATGTGAAATTTGACACAAACAAGTTGATGAATAAAAGTTCATGCCCACAAGTTCAAAATCATGCCCACAGGTTCATCCAACCAAGTTCAAATGCAAACTAAAGTTCAAGACATGAAAGACACATCAATCTTCATCTTCCTCGTCTTCGTCCTCATCTTCCGAAGACGACTCTTCCGCCTCCGAAGATGAATCTTCCTCCCTCTCCTCATCACGCACCGTATCACGTGAAGCTCCGACGGTGTTGGCAAGATCTTCAACGGCATCTTCATGGGAATGTGTGTGAGAAGGCACATCGAAAGACATTCCACCCATGGCGGCTGGAGGTGCACCCATGCCTCCCATGAGAGAAGCAAAACTCATTCCTCCCATGGCGGCCATAGCATCAGAGGGTGCTCCAAAGAAACCCATGCCTCCCATGGCGGCCGGAGGTGCACCCATGCCTCCCATGGCGGCCGGATGTGCACCCATGCCTCCTATGGCGGCCGGATGTGCACCCATGCCTCCCATGGCTCTGAAGCCACCCATGCCTCCCATGGTGCCAAGGCCACTGCCACCCATGGCGCCGAGGCCACCGCCACCCATTGCATGAACCATGGCTATTTTTTGGATCAAGACTTCTTGTTGGGCAAGATTGACATACTCCTTTTGCGCCGCATTGAGGTTAGATGTGTCCAATAAGAACAAGTGCTTCTCCCATTCCAACAACTTAGCTCGCTCCTCATTGCTCAGTTTCCTCTCCTCCAAAGCCACCTTCCTCTCCTCGGCCGCCACCCTTCTCTCCTCGGCCGCCAACCTCCTCTCCTCGGCCACGGCATCTTGGTTCCTTGCCATTTTCCTCACCTCATTGGCTTCGACCCTTGCCTTCACAATAGCTTCCATAGCATTTTTGAGCTCATCATCTCCTTTCCTCTTCTTCTTTTCGGTTTTGTCTTTCTTGCACCCATCCGGTCGTTTTGGCTTCGAGTATGAAACCGAGTTGGGTGTGGGGCTTCTCTTGCCGTCATCACTTGATGCATCATCCTCCTCATCATCATCATTCATCTCAATTGCTCGCTTCCGTTTGTTGCTCAAATGCAAATCCTCCAAACCATCATGCTTCTTCCATTTCTCATCATCCTTTAACACTTCATAGCAATGAGGCAAGGTAAAGATCCTGCCTTTCTTGATCTTCCCCTTCTTGGTTGTCCTTGTCTCTTCTTTGAACAAGTTTTGTGCAATGTTGTACTACAAGAAAAACAAAACAAGTTAGCGCTTCGGTCACCAAAAACAAGTATGATGAACATATATGAGATGCCACTTACTCGATCATCCTCATTTGTGCCACTTGGGTTAATCTTGTCCACTGACTTTTGTGCGGCCGCCCACTTTTGACAATCCGAGTTGATTGTCGACCATCGGGACCGAAGTGATCTCTCGGAGCGGTCAATTCCACTAACATTGTGAGCATCAAAGTGTTCTTTCATTCGCCCCCAATACGCGTCTCTACTTTGATCACCTCCAATGGATGGATCCCTCGACACTTGCAAATAAGTATAGCATAGTAACTTGTCATCGTTGGTGGAGTAATTGCCCGCTCTTCCTTTCGGCGCCTCAACAATTCCCTCACCCTCCTTGTCCACCTCAAACTCATGGTCTTCGAAATGGATGTCATTGGTTTGAGACCAATGCGAATTGTTGGACCCAAGACCCATAGTGGACATGTATGCATCATCGTTGAGACTACAAAGTTTTTTGAACAACGCAAATAAGCTATCTATATGTGATGATGCATTGAAAAAATAAGAAGAAAAGAAAAGTTGGAAATTTTTTCACCTTGGGGGCATTTCGTCGAACACGTGGTGCGCGTCGGCGGCCGGCTCAACAAGTGAGCTCGCCGGCGCTTCGGTAGCCGCCGCGACCGTCGAATGCCCTGCAAGCTTCTTTCCCCTCGCCTTCGTGCTGCCAGAGCCATCCGCCGCCTTGTTTTTCTTCGCGGATGTTTTGCCCTTCTTTGCCCGCGCCGCATTGGGAACCTTCGACGGTGCGGCGGCGGCACGGGACGGCGCCGGCGCGATGCCACCCGGCGCCGTGGTCATCCGCGGCGGCAAGAAGAGGCTGCGCGCGAGGCCGACGCTCGGCGGAGCTCCGGCGGTGGCGACGCCAACGCTTCCCGCGCTAGGGTTTGCGGCGGCGGGGGGGGGGGGAGGGGCGGCTGTACAACGGGGTGAGCGGGGTGCCGGTGTGCGCGTCCATGGGTGGGTGGCAGGGCGCCGGCGCCGGTGCACGCAGGGCGTAGGAGGAGGAGAAGAGAGAGTGCGGCACAAGCGCTCGAGTGTGCCGCGCGCTGTAGCGGGCGCCCGAAATACACCGCGCGGGACAGTGTTTTCGACCGCGCGCCCAACTCGTTATAGCGCGCGCGCCGTTTTTGCGCGCCCGCTGGAGCGACCCCCCGTGTTGCGCACGTGCTAAAACAGACTAATTTGTGGCGCGGCGCTAGTTTAGCGCGGTGGTTGGAGATGCTCTGATGTTGTCGCATTGCCGCTGCTGCTAATGTTGTTGCGTTGCCGCTGCTGCTTTATTGTTCTGCTACCGGTGCTTGTTACTGCTGCGGCGACCGGCCAAAGTCGCCGCTGCTCGCCGGCCCACGGCCTTCTGTGCACGCTCGTTGAGATGCGCTTCGGCCATGGCCGGCTAGGCATGCGAGCACACAAGCATCCAATGCTCACGCACATGCAATGAGTGTTCCTGTGTGTGCTTGAGCCAGCCAACACATTGGATTAGTGCTAGGATTTGCTTAGTGTTAGGATTAGATTAGGTCTTTTAATTAATTAGAGTTAGCTAGCTGTGCAACTAGCACGTGGGGCCCTCCATTTTAATTAAATGTTAAATCAAAATTAAAAGGTTTTGTGTGCATGACAAGCGGGGCCCAAATGCATTGTTCACTGGTTGACCAATCAAATGTTGACTAGGTCAACTAAGCCCAAGGGCCCCACATGTCTTTGACGGTGGCTGGTTGCCTCTGAGTATACAAATAATTGCACTGTTTAAAATTCGAATTTACATAATTTCAGGAATTTCAGAAATTGGTTTAAACTTCGTAAAATCATATAAAATAATCAGTAAGTCAGATGAAAATGTTTTGTACATGAAAGTTGCTCAGAACGACGAGACGTATCCGAATATGTAGTCCATTTGTTCACCACACGTCCCTAGCAATGCGAACCTGCAACTGTCCCCCTCCGTTTCGTCTGTCCAAAAACGCGAAACATCAGGGATAGTTTCCCGGATGTTTCCCCCTTTCACCGGTATCACCTACTACCGCGTTAGGGCACACCTAGCACCGCTCATTGTCATGTCATGCATCTTAATGCTTATGTTTGCATTATATTTATTATTTCTTCCCCCTCTTCTCTCCGGTAGACTATGAGACCGACGCCGCTGCTGCCCCAATCGACTACGGTGTTGACGACCCCTCCTTCTTGCCAGAGCAACCAGGCAAGCCCCCCCCTTGATCACCAGATACCGCCTATTCTTCCCTCTACTACTTGCATTAGAGTAGTGTAGCATGTTACTGTTTCGGTTAATCCTATTCTGTTGCATAGCATGTCATTGTTGCTACAGTTGTTGATACCTTACCTGCAATCCTAAATGCTTAGTATAGGATGCTAGTTTATCATCTGTGGCTCTACATTCTTGTCTGTCTGTCATGCTACACTATTGGACCGTGATCACTCAGGAGGTGATCACGGGTATATATTATACATACATACTATTCAGATGGTGACTAAAGTCGGGTCGGCTCATAGAGTACCCGCAAGTGTTTCGGAGATGAGGGCTGAAGGGGCAGGTGGTTCCATCCAAGTAGTGATGGGCCTGGATTTCCGACAGCCCCCTGATGGTTACATTGTGGCGGAGCGACGGGGCAGGTTGAGACCACCTAGCTGAGAGGTGGGCCTGGCCCTGGTCGGCATCCGCGGTTACTTCAAAATAACACGCTTAACGAGATCTTGGTATTTGATCTGAGTCTGGCCACTGGCCTATACGCACTAACCAACTACGCGGGAACAGTTATGGGCACTCGAGGTTGTGGTATCAGCCAAAGCCTTCTTGACATCAGCAACTAAGCGGCACGCGCCGGGTTGGACTGGAATTCCTGCTCTTGTATAAGGGAGGCTAGGTCTGCTCACCGACCACGTACGCAACATGCAAGTGTGCAATGGGCGATGGGCCTAGACCCCTGCATGCATAGGATTTAGACCGGCATGCTGACCTCTCTGTTGAGCCTAGGTAGGACTGCGACGTGTTGATCTTTCGAGGCCGGGCATGACCCAGGAAAGTGTGTCCGGCCAGAGGGATCGAGAATGTTGGGAAATGTGGTGCTCCCTTGCATGGAAGTTTATCTATTCGAATAGTTGTGTCCCTCGGTAAAAGGACGACCTGGAGTTGTACCTTGACCTTATGACAACTAGAACCGGATACTTAATAAAACATACCCAGACAAGTTCCAGAGACAACCCGGTGATCGCTTTCCCACAGGGCGACGAGGGGAGGATCATCGGGTAGGATTATGCTATGTGATGATACTTGATGAACTTACCATCTACTCTCTTCTACATGCTGCAAGATGGAGGCTGCCAGAAGTGTATTCTTCGATAGGACTAGCTATTCCCCTCATATTCTGGCATTCTGCAGTTCAGCCCATTAATATTGACTCTTTACACATATACCCATGCATATGTAGTGTAGATCCTTGCTTGCCAGTACTTTGGATGAGTACTCACGGTTGCTTTGCTCCCTCTTTTCTCCATTTTTCCTCTTCTTCTCGGATGCCGCAACCAGACGTTGGAGCCCAGGAGCCAGACGCCACTGTCAATGACGACCCCTACTACACCGCGGGTGCCTACTACTACGTTCAGGCCACCGACGACCAGAAGTAGTTCAGGAGGATCCCAGGCAGGAGGCTTGCGCCTCTTTTGATCTGTATCCCAGTTTGTGTTAGCCATCTTATGGCAACTTGTTTAACTTATGTTTGTACTCAGATATTGTTGCTTCCGCTGACTCGTTTATATTCGAGCACTTGTATTCGAGCCCTCGAGGCCCCTGGCTTGTAATATGATGCTTGTATGACATATTTTACTTTTAGAGTTGTGTTGTGATATCTTTCGTGAGTCCTTGATCTTGATTGTACATGGTTGCGTGCATGATTAGTCTATGATTGAATCGGGGGCCTCACAAGTTGGTACCGGAGCCAGCTGCCTGTAGGACTCCCCCTTCCACACTACTTGGTCGAAGTCGAGTCTAGTCATTACAAAACTTTTACTAACGTGGTTGTGTGTCTTACGGGCCCACGTCGCCATTGGGTGGTATTAGGATATTTTATTCCTCGACCTATACTCTGGGACTCTGATTTCTCTTCTATTCGGGTTAAATGATTTTACTAACTCTAGCTCTAGGTTCTCGTAACCACTTCCTCCCGGAGAGCTTCTTAATACAGATGATCACCTACTGCACCAGAAGATTTCGAAGATACTCTACGATTTTCTCCCGAGACACTTGTGACCACCGCCTTTGCTATTCCCTACCACTATTATATCCTTATGGATAACTGCATACACTTGCCATTCTTACAGTTAATCCCATTGATCTTGTTATTTACAAGATGCCCTGAATTGCTCTCCGTTGTTCCGAGAATCCTTTGAGCTACTGTCGTGCAGTTCCTTACCACATGAATACCCATGCGGATAATTTGTCGCACTTACCGAGTATCCGCTCATCCCCAGTTGATTCATGTATTTCACAAAAGTCTTCGAAATACCATTTTTTATCTTCCAAAAATCCTCAGCAGCCTATTGCTCCTTGCTTGCATTATGGATAATCCCATAAGTCTGGTAATCTTATTGGCATCATTTGCCATTATCATCTTGAGTCCGCTGATTCAATATGTTGCGAATGCTCGCAATCCTCAATCGGGTCCTAGAATTCATCCTTCCATCTCAGGCGTCATTTTAAAGATGAGCTGGATCTCGACCAATCAAATTGCCATCGATTAGACCCAAGCCTACTCAATGTACCCACCCTTAATCAGAGTGTTTGCTTCTGATCCCTTGAATTGGAAATCATAGGTCCTTTGCATTTGAGCTTTGAGTTAGTCAGTTGTTTCTATAATCTGACCCCCTTGCATTCTTCTTCTTCCAGTTGAGTACCGATGCTCACATCAGATCCCTTGTGGACCACAAGTTCCTTTATTGGATTTTATCCGACAATGTCCTTCGTATTCAATAATTTTGTGAGTCTTTTCTCGGATACATAATGCCTTTGGTAAATTGTATCCTCTGCCTTGTCGAACATGCTCTACTTTTGAGCTTGTGTTATTTACTCCTGAAGTTTGTGGTATTTGTTCCTAAGAGGCCCTGATGGATTGAACCTATGCCTTTTCTAATCTTTGTGAACCCAAAAAGTTTTCACGGGTCATACTCCTCTGGTAAATCACCAGGTAGGTTTTCACACTCAAATCAATTTTTTTATTAGAGTAGTGAATGAATGGTCATGCATTGGAGAAGTGGGAGTCGACCTTGAACTTGGTGTTCATGCCCATGGACACGATGTAGATCATATCATGGAAGCTTCTCTTATATTAATTATTCCCTCATTATAAGTTCATCTGGTATCTATGTTTGATCATTTGCAACCATGGTTCCGACCATGATTGTTCGCCCTTGATTCCATTTCTCGGACAAGTTAAAGTACATGTCTTCGGCAGATCATTTCACCTGTCCAACCTCTACTATGCTCTACCACCGAGTTTTACCCTCCGGTGTCTCGAGAATACCAAAGAACTGTGTTTCTTCCTATGAGTGTTCCTCTAGTATTGCTCTTCACCGATTTCAGATTTCCCTTGGGTTCTGAATTATTAGTCACTCGAGAACACAGATAAGTGAATTGATTCCGCACTCCGATTCAATAACTCTAAGTAATTTTTATTGCTTACGAGTTTAATAATCCTTCAAGTCATTCCTAGCCTGATTGGCTATATCATTATTGTTCTAAATTTTAACTATGCTACCTAGTCCTTCTCAGAGCACCATTTCTGATGATGAGATAACCTTACGTCGATCTTCCTTGTCATATCATTTCTCCTGGAACAACAAGCTTGATTTCGAGTCTGTGTCGTACCTTGGTTCCAAAAACCTTTCACTTCATAATTTCTTTGACTTGATGCCATTGCTAATCGATTACATCTTCATGAAACCTCTCGACAAATGTGTCTTGATCATCATCAACATTTTGACTCCTTCCAGGATATCAATCGAATTCATGAGAGTAAGACCATCCTTGCCCCTCGATGATTAGTGTTATCATCGACAACAGTATTGCCTTCCATCCAACACAAACTTGTTCATGTTTTGTGTTGTACCTTTAGTTCCTTGCTATCTATCTTATGATGTGTTCTACCTTGGAGTATTACCGTCTTTTATGTCAAGAATGTAGCAAGAATTTCATCACCTAATAATAATTCTTGATACAAGTGATACTTCTCGCCATCTCCATTCATTTCTTGGCCCCTGTGTTGTTTCTAACCGGAATACCGACAACTGAGCTATGATGTGTGAATTCAAAACTTCTGGCAACTCTATTCCTTTCAAGTGGATGGTCGATAGCTTCATTCTAAGTCTTTTGGTTATTGAATCACCATTCTAACATTGATCATGCTATCTAAGCCCGTATTTTGAGTGCGCCTTTCAACCAATGTTTAATTGTGTATGTTTCCCTCGAGAATACATCAATATATCATTTGATCTAACAAATGTTATCTCCTTGTTCACAAAATTGTGGAGATCCATCTTTTGAAACTCTCGATGGATTGTCGCTGAGTTCATCAACCATCTCCTCACCCTCTCCCTGGTTTAATGATGAACTCTTGTTTCATTACTCGCTTCCATAGTTCATTTTCCTGAGAACCTTACAATGTCATCTAGATAATTTGTGTTGCACCTTTCTTCTCAGGCATCCTGAGTCTGAGGTATCCTGACACCAGTCAGATCTGAATCTCGGTCAGATATGATGACTGGAAAATATTTTCAAGAGTTATAATATTGGTCCTTATATGACCCGGTAAGGTGATGTCATGCCTAGCACACCTGGCTGGAGGACCTACTGTTATAGTATCTTGATCCGCAAGATTAGCCATTCTACCATGAGGAAATTGTAAGACTTACTCTATAAGTTGTTCCTGATGAATCCTTCGACTATTCAAAGTCCGACCTTGCTTGAAGACCATGTCAATGCTATCTCGAAGCATGTCTGTGGTACTCCAATTTTCAATAAAAACACTTGAAGCACAATGCTAAATTTTCCTTATCAATTATCCAAACACCGTTGTATGGGTAATGTCAGAAATTTCTCTCCCCTTACCTAAAGGGTTTTCTATGTTATACCCTGTCATGGATATCATGCTCTGCTTGTCCTTGGGAAAGATATACCCCTGAAATAAGTGTTTAAACACATTTTTTCCATTGTTCTGTTTATCTAATAATCGCATAATCCTTTCCATTATTTTGTTAACCTTTCTTGTAATCTGACTTAGCCGAGCAAGGATAATTCACTGCTTACGAAAGCACCTCGGTGTACAACTCTGTTAGTAAGACCCTGTTACTATTGTTGAAAACATTCCGGTAGCCGCCGATGGACGAGAACTTTGCCTATTTGTCCGCCTCATTTCAACGAGCAAGAAATGGTTCTCTTCGTCCCTCGCCCTTGGTACCAACGATGTTGCCAACATAACTGACCACTTATTCTCTAACATGCCTTGCTACCATGACCATTCAAGATGTCAATGCCCTTCCTTCTTTTAACCCACATGGTGGGCCCATAACCAACAGCTCCACAGGATCGCAACCCGACTCTTCTGTACACCACCGTTTCCAAAGTTATTCCTCGAGCTTGACTTTGTATGTAATTCATGGGCCACCTGCCTAGTGATCTATTCTGGTATCAGACACAATACTAATTCCCATTGCTCTGAACCCCTTTCACAGTTTGTTTTAGGCAACGAACGATTGCCTATGCGCTTAAAACTTCTATTTTGCACCTTCTTACTTTGCTTCGATAATTTCTTAAGTTTCAATTCGAGAGTTACTTTCCGCCACCTTCCCTAATGTTATCTATCAGCACTACAAAAATAAGACACATCCGTGACATTTTGGGCCGAACGAAAAAAAATTCTATCATACATATGACACTTCTATGACGATAATTGTGATAGAACCCGGTATCATCATAGATGTGGTGGGCTCCTACTTCTATGACAAAAAATCATGACAGAAAATGGGCTATTCGTCCTGGGCAGGCCGGAGACGCAGCTGCATGACATTCTTTGGGCCGTCCATGATGGAAAAACCCGTGGTAGAAGCGAGGGGGAGGAAAAATTCGGGGAGTTCCCGGTTACGGTGGGAGGTCGGGGGCCGAGCGATGCGCGTTTCTCTCGTACACGTACGCGCGTGTGTGCGAGGCGTAGGCTCTAACTGAACCCGAGCGAGGTGTTGGGCTCTAACTGAACCCGAGCGATTGCACTCCAGGCTACGCGTTACTGAACCCGAGCGATCGATCGATGGCTGTTAACTGAACCCGATCGAGCAATTCCTTCGCTACTACTGCTAACTGAAGCCGATCGATGCTGCCTCTAGGATGAACAGCGAGCGTTGCGGGGGGAGGGGGGTGGATGAACAGTAAGCGGTGGCGTTGCCTCTGGATGAACAGGACCCCGTGGTGTGGAGGGCTGGATGAACAGTAGACGGTGGAGGGGTGGCCGTGGAGGGGTGGTTGAATAGGACCCCGTGGCAGTGGCGGAGCTAGCTTTTGACGATAGGGTGGTCCGCCCCCAAATTTTTTTGATAACTAAATATGGCATGTGAACATTCTAACTAATTATCAATAGGACAAAGAAATAGATCTATATGCTCTTACGAACACACTAAAGTTCACAATTCGATCTCAGTTTTGCATAAAGAAGCCTATATAGTAAATAGTACATGGCTGCCATGAAGGTACCAAATAGAAACACTGACCATAGTACATACCTTGAGAAGTTCAAAAATACTATGTTTCTGGCCTACGCTTTTGCATTGCCATGAAGGTATCAATTATGTCATCTTCATTCACCTCAGAGAAAGCATCCCTCTCAATGTATGTAACTAGGCAATCATCCAAAAGACTATCACCCATCTTATTTCTCAACTTGCTCTTGACTATACTCATGGCAGAAAATGCTCTCTCAACATTTGCCGTTGCCACCGGTAGAATCAATACCAATTTTAAAAGCAAATACACCAAATGATGAACTATGTGCCTCCTTGTTTGAACAAGCTTAACCGAGAGATCAACAAGATTCCCAAGGCCTTGGAAGTTCTCATCATTTCTCATGTCATCAATATAGTTATCAAGTTGTAGTTCAAGGTGTATCAAGTCAGCACTTGAAAAGTCTTCGGGATAAAATTTAGCAAGTCTTTGTACCTAGTGTGCATCAAAAGAAACAAATGAGTTGAAGAGATTCAATAGCAATTTTGAAAGCAATACAAATTTTAGAAGCAAGTTTGCATACCTTTTGTGCATCAAAAGCAGCAAATGAGTTCGCGGGATTCAAAGCAGACATACAAGATAGCAATTCCATATTGATCTCATCAAACCGATTTTCAAGCTCTTGACTAATTTGATCAATGACTCCAAGAAAAACTTCTCTTCTAAAGTGATCATCATTTGTTTGGGGTCGAGCAAACCGTGTTGATCTTCCATAAGGCACATAATTATCTTCCATTATAGGAACTTGAATGCCATGCTTGTTACAAAATAGTGTGACCTTTTGCAGAAATGCCTCCCACCCATTAGACCTAAGTTCTTGTATTCTACCTTTTGCAGTTCTAACAAGTGCCATTGCAGTAAGAATATCTTGGTCCCTTCTTTGCAAACAATCAGACAAATCACTTGTGTATCCAAGAATGACAAGCATCAAGTATGCATTGAAAATAAAGTCAAATGACTCAAACACTCCAACAATAGTATGAATTTTGGGCCAATCACTTCTTTGTGAAGCATCTTGTCCAAGAGTTATGAGCACATCACGGATAGTGGGATACATAGCAATAATGTTCAGAACAGTTTTGTAATGAGAGCCCCACCGAGTATCACCAGGCCTAGGTAACCCCATCTCTTGATTCAAACCACTTCCGGTTTGTAACTCACCACATTCAAGTAGTTTCATGATATTGTGAAGTCTAGCATCTCAAAGCATGTCATGACGCTTACAGGACACTCCAATAACATTCAGTAATAAAGACACTCGATCAAAAAACCACACACAATCATCATTTCCCTTGGCAACAGCAACAAGAACTAGCTGGAGTTGATGTGCAAAACAATGAATATAATAGGCAGAAGGTGACTCTTTCATGATCAATGTTTTCAGTCCTTTAATTTCCCCTCTCATATTACTAGCCCCATCATATCCTTGCCCACGAATTTGAGTTATAATCAAACCATGATCAGTAAGTAAAGTTGCAATTGCTTCCTTAAGTGACAGTGAAGTAGTGTCACTTACATGAACAACTCCAAGAAAGTGCTCACACGGCCTTCCTACTTTATCAACAAAACGCAAGCACAAAGCTAGTTGTTCTTTATGTGATACATCACTAGACTCATCAGCTAGAATGGCATAGTGCTCATCACCAAGTTCATCAATAATTTGCTTCCTAGTAAGTACTGCACAACATTGAATAAGTTGATGTTGTATCTGATGAGAAGTCAATTTGCAGTTACCTGGTGCATTCTTCAAAACATACTTATTCACCTCCTCACTATTTGCTGCAAGCCACTTCAATAGCTCAAGGAAGTTTCCTCTATTGCTAGACTGTTCACTTTCATCATGCCCACGAAATGCCAATCCTTGATGAAGAAGAAACTGCAAGCATCTAAGTGAATACTTCAACCTCATCTTGTAAAGACGTAGATCCTCACTATTTACCTTCACATAAAGATCATCAACTGCTGCACGAGGATTCACAAATAAGTTATATCTCTCTTGAGCTGCATTGTGCACACATGTTACGCAACCAACATGCTTAAGAAGAGCATCCTCTCTATTCCAATTACTCCAACCACCATCAGTAAATGCATTAGTACCCTTACCACTAGTTTTTTTCTCTTTGAACAAGTAACATACAAAGCAAAATGCAGATTCCTTCTTGATACTATATTCAAGCCAACTATGATTATGAAGCCACAAAGGATTGATTGAACGCTCTCTACTCCCAATTGTTCTTTTTTTAAAGTTATGTGCATAAGGTTTGAATGGCTTTTTAAGGATATATGCTCTTCGAACTGCATCTTGATCATTGACGGGATAACTTGCAATGGGTAGCCTTTCCCCAGGATCATGTTTAAGATGACTAAAATCATAAAACGGTGGCGATGGCGGTGTCACATCTTTAGTTTGCTCTATGGTCACATTCGACATAGACAATATTGGTTCTTCACTTTGCTCTTCAGTCGCAATCGGCATACACACAACTTCGCTGGTTTGCTCTTCAGCCACGCCCGACATTTTCTCCGCCTTCTTCTTCTTCCCTATTTTCATAGCTTCTCTCTGGAAAAGAGAAACAATGTCTCCAACCCTCTTCATTTTTCAATAAATCTGCAAGAAAACTACTTTCTATCAATAAAGCTAATTGGGTATTTTGTTTGTGTTCATGTAGTGGATAGCATTGGGTAAAAAAAAACCCTAAATCAGAAATTTGAGAATTTTGGTACCTTAAATCAGACTATTCTAGTTTCTGCAGATTGGTTAATGAGCAAGCAAAGTAGCAATTAGCAAACTGCCCGGGTTTGCAGCCGGAGCGAGGCCACAAGGGCAGGGGCGCCGGATAGCCGGCCGGCGGCAGCAGAGCAGCCGCGCGCAGGCAGGGAAGGGGAGAGGGCCGAGGGGCACAGCCGCGCAGGGCGAGCGCCGAGCGGGCGGGCGGGAGGACCGAAGTCCGGAGACCGGAGGAGAGGCGGGAGGACCGGCAGGGGCAGTGGCAGACGTACAGGCGGCGAGCAAGCGAGGAACGGCGTACGGCAAGGCGGCTGCGTGGGGGTCGCAGGGCGTGGGCGTGCGTTGGGGACTAGGGCGTCGGGACAAGGAACCTGGCTGGACTGGGCGCGTGCGCTAGTGTTTATTGGTCAATTTTCATGCTTATCAATGCATTAATTGCAATGCATGCATGCATAAAGTACATGCATTGGTCAATTTTCTCTTAATACTTGCATGCAATGATTTAATGCACCTTGGAATCTGAACATGTGATGGAAAACAACCAAGTTGAGCCTTATAAAATGGAAAAACTAAAATTTTGAGATAAGCCCTATAAACCGGAAAGGAAGGAGTACATACGTTGACAATGGTGTGGGATCGTGATGTCAGGAAACCAGGAGGAAGCAAAATAAATTATAGTTATATATATATATATATATATATATATATATATATATATATATATAATAAGGAGGCACTTGCGTACATGAGGCTATGGACCTGGTGGGTCCCCATTGTCATCCTCTCCAAGTAAAGTCATCTCCTCGCCCGCGCGCGCTTTCCGCCCGAAACAGTCAGCGCCGGCCGCCCCGCTTCCCGGTGCAGGCGATTGCTCCACCTTCAAATGACACAAGTGCTGTCCGTCCGTCCATCTGCCACACACATTAATGATATGCGGTTGCCGAGGCGGCTACTCCGGCGCCACACGTCCGTCCCTCCGCCCGCCCACCATTGCTATATAAATTGTTGCGCCGGCCATAGCCGCAGTCATCCGCATCCGTTCCCTTTCTCCTGTCCACACCACTACTGCCCACCATGGCTTCCTCGCGCTCCAGCGCTCTTCGGGACGGGCGAATGACGGACCACAAGGAGATGGCAGCCATTGCTGTCGACCGGCTGGCCGGCAGGCAGCCGAAGGACGACGACGTCCCAATGGAGAACATGGTAGTCGATGATCCGGCGCCAACCCCCTCCTCCGTGCCATCCACGCCGGTGCATTGCACCATGACCATCGACAAGGCCCGTGCCCAATATATGGACAGGGTGAGGCAGATGCGAGAGGAGGAGTTCCAGGAGGCGCAGGCCGACGTCGCCTACAACCACCATCTCCTCCAGGAGCACCTGCAGGCGGAAGAGCAGATCGCCGCGGAGCAGGCGGAGCAAGAGGCGCTGCTCAACTCGTACCGCTCCGCCCGCAAGGGCCGCCTCGAGCGCTAGCGGTACCGCATGCGGGTGGCGGAGGCTGCGGCCGCCTACAAAAAGGCTAACAAGGAGGGCGATGAAGCGCGTGAGGCGCTGTTTGGCGAGACCGAGGACGAGGCAGAGGACAATGTCGGCTCCGACGAGTCCCCGCTCCGCTGGTGTCGACAAGGCACTGCTCCGCCGAGGCTCCGCGGCACCAACAACGAGGCAGAGGACACCGCAGGCTCCGCCGAGGCCCCACGGCGCCAACAACGAGGCAGAGGACACCGCCGACTCCGCCGAGGCCCCGCCCCGCCAACAATGAGGCAGAGGACATCGCCGGCTCAGCCGAGGCCCCACCCTACCGGCAACGTGGGGGAGGATTTCCACCGCTCCGCTGAGGCGCCGCCCGCCGGCAACGAGACAGAGGAGATCGCCAGCTCCGCCGAGGCCCCGCCCTGCTGCCAACAAGGCCGCGCCACATAGAAAACGAGGAAGAGTAGAACACGGTAGGTCGCCGCCGCTCGGGTCCAAGTAAGGCCACCGCTGCTATCCTCCGGTTGAAGCCAAGCTAGGCGGGTTGACCATTGACGGCCGGTTAGCTTCTTGGCGGCGACGTGCAGTCGGAGAGTTGCGCTGGAGAAGAACGCTGCTTGTACTTAACTGCTGGTGCAGTTGGCTGACTAACATGTGGGCCCAACAGGCCACATGTTAGTTACGCAACGGCACCTGCAGTTAAGTCATTGAAGCTTCTGTTCGGCTCAGCGGGACACAGGTGGGTAGCTTCGGTTAATTAATTATACCTCCAGCGCACCCCTTTTTAGTTGAAGAATGTATGAAATGTAATGAAATCCAGCATGTTTATATGAAATCCGGCCGTGTATGAATGAATTTATTTCGATTAGTTCGAATTCCTGTATCACTGGCATTGATGAACATGCAAAACAATACATACTAGCATTATTCCCAGGGTGATCACCTTGTTTGCAGCAGTTTCACATGTACTCCCTCCGGTCCTTTCTAGTCTGCATACAAGTTTTATCTGCAGTCAAAGTATCTCTACTTTGACCAATCTTATATAAAAAGTATGCACTTTCACAATGTGCGAAGTAAAAAGGAACAGAAGGTGTACAAAGAGTTTGAGCAGCTTTTTAGCGTTTCTGTACATTGCAATCAAACACACAGGCATGGCAATTCATAGAGAACATTCAAAACAATCGATGATTATGCATCTCAGCGGCTCACATGTCAGAGGCAATATTTACTTCACAACTAAAGAATAAAGAAAAAATTGATCGATGCTGCTGACAGCAAAGGGCGTCCTATTTGAAAATATCAAATGCATATCTTGCTAAAATCAGTGAGCAAAATTTGACAAGGTTGTCCCATTCCAAAATATCAAATGCCTACGATTGTGGAATGGGTAGGGTTTGCCATCAGTTCGGACATTGACATGGCACCTCGTGGTAAATAAACCAGGTGTTCTTTTTGTGCAGTTCCACCAAAATCAACCAAATTCGCGCGTAGCTTGTATGATTTCGCCCTTATATGTTGCAACACCTTGAACTTATGGGCACCTCCATTCTTGTGGTGGAAATGAATGATTCGATGTATTCATGAACATTTTGTGCAGTTCCCATTGAAATCAAGCTGAGCACCCCTGTTTGCACAAATACAAAAAAGTGATTAGTATAAAGCAAACTGTACTATGAATTGACAGTTTCAACAGGCACATAGATGGTCCATGTAGAGCACACTTTTAGAAAAATGGAACTCACCAGAAAGAATCCTAGAACAACATTGTACTCGCGCATCACAGCAAAAAAATGGAGATTTGTCAGTCGTTCTAAGCTGAAGTTAGTTTGGTCTTGTGGGGAGTAATGTAACCATCCTTCAACTGCTCCTTCTGATGAGAAGATAGACATGGCTTCTTCATCCTGGCATAATCGGAACTAGTCACTTCACGTACTCCATATTCTTCTTCATAGGAAGATGATCCTGTTAAGACAAGAGGACTACTAAATGCTAGCATCACTGCTTGCTCAAAAAAAGGAAAGGAAATATTTAAAATAGCACAGATGAAGCACTTCTCAAGGACAATACCACTTTTTCATGACAGTATCTAAACAGTAGCAAAACACCAATAGACATGACAAAGCTCAATCATATGAATGAAATCAGTGGGCGAGACCAACCTTTGTCAGGAGGCTGATTATGTAGAGCATACAGATGAAGCACTTCTCCGGAACCACCTGTTGCTATCTACGGGGGTGGCCATGCTTACTATATACTCCTCGATTAGTTTAATGTTTCCAACATCTTCTTGTGCAGTTCCACTAAAATATACAGTATCTTCAAAGAAGATCCCTGTTTGCACAACTAGAGATAATTACGTATGGCATCAAATCAGTGACAAAACAATTGCTCGTTCCAGCCATAGCAATAAATTAAGATGCAAAACTATATCATTACTTGTTTCATCACAGTTCCAATGCTTCATTACAGCACCGGGAGTTGATTTTTGTTTTTCTTCCGCTTGTTCTTCCCCTTCATCACTTGTTTCAATAACAGACAAGCTTTGCCTTCAATGTAAGATTTGGCATGTCAATTAGGGAGCACAAGTATAGTACTAAACTTAATTTTCTGATGAAAGTGGCAAAATGCAGGCCAGCAGCTGCGAAATATCCTTATCTTACCTCAATGGGATATTACGGTGCACATACAGATTGGAAGTCTTGTGTCCATTTGTGCAGTTCACTAAAATCAAGCAACATTATAGTACAAGTAGCACAACATATGAACGCACACTGCAGAATCATGTGAAAGAAGGCTAGTACTGACCTCTCATGATGCGGAATTCAAACAACTCACAAGAAGAAGATCTGAACCAAATTCGCCTTAATGGATAGGAAGTAAGATCTCCTCTTGTGCAGTCCCACTAAGATCAAGCAATCAAGCAACATTGTCGGTGCAACAAAAGGTCACAATGGCAACGAGGTGATGTAGATAACCCTGTTTACACAGAGGTGCAAAGGAAACAATTAGTGGTCAATAACGGTGGATGACACAGAAGCCAACAAAAAGAAGCATCTACCTTATCTAAATGGGAAAGAAAGCAAGAAAATAGCATTTCTCAAATGGTGGCATTGATTAATATTAACATAGAGATTTTATTAACAATAAAATTTGTTAAACATGTAATTTGTTTTTAACTGTGGCATTGCATCAATTTTCCAGCGGCATTATTAGAGGGTGTTTGTTTACAGGGACATTTTGGTGTAGGGACTAAAAAAACTCCGTGTCAGTCACATCTAAACCAAACAGGAGGGACTTTTAGGGCGTAAAAGTGGGCATTTGGGACTAAAGAAAGAAGACCCCGAGGGAGTCTTTTTGGGACTTTTTCAAACAGTTGCCCTTGCCATGCATCGCACCTTGTTTCTATTAGTTCATTACTAGGGGTAACATGGTCTTTTAGCATGTCATTTAATAACCTATAGTCCATGTTTAGTCCCTGGAACCAAGCAGGTAGGGACTAGGGAGTTTTTAACCAAACAGGGCCTTAGATTAACAACAGCTAATGAGTTGCACGGGACAGTGGACGCACCAGCACCATGTGCATCTACCGATGTACTATGGTCATGCACAGTCTGTTGCAACAAAGAATAAACAACCAAGGAGCATATTTGTGTTGGTGCCAATTTTGTTATCTTTAGACACCTTTCCCTATGTGAGCACAGCAAATCTAGTCCTGCTCAAACTCTACAGCCTTGTCCCTTCCTTTCCTTTTTGAACTAGTACTTTCACCCCTTCCTTTCCTCTTTGAACCACGTCCTAGATTTATGCGATACAACTTTCCCAACTACTTTCCACCATTCCTTTCCTCTTTGAACCACGTCCTAGATTCATGCTATACAACTTTCCCCCTTCATTTCCTCTTTGAACCACGTCCTAGATTCATGCTATATACAACTTTTCCCACTACTTTCCCCCACTCCTTTCATCTTTGAACCACGTCCTAGATTCATGGTATACATGCAGCTAGAGCAATGCATGTGGAGTAAGTAAAATATACCTTAAGGTTCTTGGGGCGTGGTTCGGTGGGCGACGGGACGGCGGCGAAGAAGAAGGGGTCGGAGGCCCTCCCGCGCCGCCGCTAGGTGGAAAGTGAACAGCTGCGCCGGTAGTGGATTCCCTCCCTCGCCGATGGCGACAGTGTTAAGCCTCCTTCCCTTCTCGGTGGACGGATCCTGCAGGCTCTTTGAGCAGCAGTGAGAGGAGAGAGAGGCCAACGAAGTCTTGTTTAGATCTGGAGAGGGCGAGAGAGTGTGAAGAGAGCAACTACAAGCATTGAGGCTCCAGCGGGAGAGGGCGAGAGAGTGTGAAGAGAGCAACTACAAGCGCTGAGGCTCCAGCGTGTATATATATACTGGAGAGAGAGTGTGAAGCGTGCAAACCCAAGAAAACATTTTGACCAGTCAAAGAATCCTCCTGGCAAAAATTATGCTCATGTGTAGTTATCGAACCCGAGACCTCAAGTTTGATGAGCGAACAGGCTAACCAGCTACACAGCCCTCCCATTATGTTCAATGAGAGGAAAATAACCTTTTATACATTCCTGCATTCGTGTGACAAGCATGCCATGTTTTTTTTGTGTGTGTGGGAGTCATTGGGATTTCAATCATAATCGTGTCTTGTGGCTTTGGTGGTAAGACTATCCACTGTGGTGCAGAAATAATGCAGGCTTAGTCACCTTACCTCTCTCCATGTAGTACGTTGGGTCCCACCACTCAGAGGGTGAAACAGACAAATTAATAAGAAAAATTAAAAGCGCCAGCTGTGTATCTTACCTCACACATCTTGCTACTGCTCGGGAACACTGTCCAATTGATCCTCTGTTTGCTCACGTACTAATTTTAGTGATTCCTTATTATAACATGCACACAAATTTTGGGCACTTGTATTCGACTTAGGTTAGTGTGCCACCGTATCTCGTATACTTACTACTCCCTCTGTCTAGGTGTAATAAGTCACGTTAGAAGGTGCAACGGGACCAAGGTGCGTGCGTGTGCGTGTGTGTGTTTAACAGCATGTGTGTGTTAGAGAGTGCGACAGATCAACCTACTCCTACAGAGAGATGGTGTGTAGTGTACGATTTTAGCTGCGAGAGTCGGTGCATCCTCTCGTTTCCGGGCGTGTCCGCTAGGGACATGCGGACAGCTGCCACGCCCGCTCCTGACCAGCCTGGGCCACCCAAAGCCCCTCCATCGCCCGCGCGCGCTTCCCGCCTGAAACGGTCAGCGCCGCTCCAAAGAATCGGTGTCGCATTCATGCCCGGGCAAAGTGGACGCGACCTCTCACTGGCGCAAGAGTGATGGTTGCTTCATCCGTCCAACTTACTGCTGGGTCTATGTGATTTGACGCCTCATTGGTCTTTATTACTGAGGTGGAAGGACTGCTGGATGTCCCACGCTTTCGATGAAAGGAGGTAGTAGATTACAATTTTCTCCATTCTTACAGCGGAGGCGTGCAAGAGCAGTGAAAACACGCAGGCTCAGTGATTACATGGCCCACCTCACACTATCACCGTGCGACACCTAACTCTTTACATAGTACTCCCTCAGTTCCTAAATATTACTAGATGAGTCCCCGCGCGTTGCCGCGGAACAGCGGTATATCTCTCTGCGCGAAATTATCGATTTCATAGAACTAAAAAAACTCTATAACCGCATGACAAATGTGGTAGCCAAACTAAATAAACTTCCATCATCATTTAGATCATCCCACGTAAGGAAAAAAGATCAGCCAACTCCTATTGCATAATGGGATTTTATTTTTATTTTGACATGTTAATGGGACTTAAAAGCTCACTTACATGCATGCTACCGGTGCATGCTTGCATGGAGACATGTTGATGTGATTTAAAACCCACTCACATGCATGTGCCATGGTATTTCTGAATGCTTGCATGTGGCTTAGTGCGGAGCCTCTCAACGTCTAGATCAGATGGCTATTATGGACTGATTTACTTCATCTAACGGCTACATCAATTTTGATGATGTGGCTCAAGGAGAGGATAGAGAATTCCTAGTAGTGGGGGCTAGCTATTACTAGTAGATAAGTCATTGTAGAGATTCCACTAGGCGAACTACATACGGAACAAAATGAATGAATCTACACTTAAAATGCATCTATATACATCTGCATGTGGTTCATGGTGAAATCTCTACAAAGACTTATATTTAGGAATGGAGGAAGTACTAGTATAGTACGTAGTGTAATTTATCAGCGAGATAAATTTATACGATGTTATGAAGCTTCCAGCTCCTGTTACATGTATCTTGTGTCCAAGGTTGCCCGTTGCAACATTTCATCAAATACAAAGGAGACTAACATGCATGCTATTGCATCTCAATGATTGACAGATCATAGCAAATATGTACTCCCTCCGTTCCAAAATAAGTGTCTCAACTTTGTGCAAACTTTAGTAAAGTTGTACTACTACTAAAGTTGACACTTATTTTGGAACAGAGGCAGCTAAAGAAAAAAACGATCCATGCAGTCCCTAGCCCTTGAACCATGAACCCTGACCAGGCTTCAATTTGTTGGCAACGTTCGAGCTTCCTAATAAATGAAGTTTGCAACCTTTTGACCATCAGATCATTTTGTGCAGTTTCACCAAAATCGAGATGAGCATCCATGTGGCAAAGAAATTGAAGAAGCGTGATTAGAATAAGATTACTGGGACTAGTTGATGAGACATAAACTCATCACAAATACAGTATGTAGAAGCCAGTAGAGGTATCAGGTATGTGCGGGGCAAAGAAGTAGAGAAATATCCACAGGGAGTGATGTGGGCAGCTCGAGCAGTGGTGCAAGTCGGCTGTAAAGGGAGTTGTACTTGAGGGACGTAGCTCAACCTTGAGGAGGGCGGCGGGAGGCGGCAACTGCCCACGTCGCGGCAGTGAGCAAGGGACGAAGGCAACCTCATCGGCTTTGTGAGAGAGAACGGCGGGGACCCCTGATCGGGACATGCCGACAGAGGGTTTTCACCGTCGGCGATGGCCACTGCATCTACACTAAGCATCCACCCCTTCCCCAAGCGGACGTGATCCGCCGGGATGTTAGATATGTGGCCACAATCGTTTTGTGCAAGAGAGTGTGAAGAGAGCAAGCCCAGCAAGCAACCGTGTAGCCTGGCCCATCCTGACTATGTATATAGTGGAGCGGTTTCCTTTTCTCTCCATATGAACCTATCATATTGCGTACGTGCCACTGAAGAAAAAAACCTTTATTTATAAATGACGCGACACCTACTACTCGTTCTCATATAACCTTGCGCTTGGCATCTACAAAATATTAACCTTGCGATTGGCTCTTCGCCTCTTCGGGAAGTCGAGCAATAATGGTAGTTGTCAGTGTCAAAACCGGCGGATCTCGGGTAGGGGGTTCCGAACTGTGCGTCTAGGCGGATGGTAACAGGAGACAAGGGACACAATATTTTTACCCAGGTTCGGGCCCTCTCGACGGAGGTAAAACCCTACTCCTGCTTGCTTGATATTGATGATATGGGTAGTACAAGAGTGGATCTACCACGAGATCAAGGAGGCTAAACCCTAGAAGCTAACCTATGGTATGATTGTTGTTCGTCCTACGGACTAAAACCCTCCGGTTTATATAGACACCGGAGAGGGCTAGGGTTACACAGAGTCGGTTACAATGGTAGGAGATCTACATATCCGTATTGCCAAGCTTGCCTTCCACGCCAAGGAAAGTCCCATCCGGACACGGGACAAAGTCTTCAATCTTGTATCTTCATAATATTGGAGTCCGGCCAATAATGATAGTTCGGCTATCCAGACACCCCCTAGTCCAGGACTCCCTCAGTAGCCCCTGAACCAGGCTTCAATGACGACGAGTCCGGCGCGCATATTGTCTTCGACATTGCAAGGTGGGTTCCTCCTCCGAATAATTCATGGAAGATTGCGAACACCAGGATAGTGTCCGGCTCTGCAAAATAAATTCCACATACCACCGTAGTGAGAATAATATTTACACACATTTAGTCTGCTGACGTATTTCGTGGCATGATGTCACACCACGACCAAGCCTTTACTCGAATCGTTTTTATTATTCCACCTCAGCGCGTTTAGCGAAGCGGATTCCTTGGCACGTCTTGTCAAAGCAGAGATTGTGTCCCCTTATTCCGGGATTCTCATCAATACGGACGTGGGTAACCCAACCGCGCCCGTTTGGCACGCCCCCTCCATCGAAGGCGAGTCCCAAACGGTTACGGGGACGGCTCTTGGCATTCAACCTCTTTATAACGAGACCAAGGCCTGTTCCTTTTCTTCAATCTTCAATCGAATCAGCCCCTCGCCCCGAGTTCCAACACCTAAGGTTCCAGATTCAGGCGCTTTGGACCTTCAACAATGTCCGACTCTGACCTCCAGGGCCGGTGGATGCCCTCTTCCGTCACGGAAGAAGATGTGCTAAAGCTGAGAGACGCCGGGTATCTAACCGGCGAAATTTCGCATAGGTGCCCGTCCAAGGGCAAGTCATTCCCACTCCCAAGCCTGGTGAGAGTGTGGTGTTCGTGTCTCACTTCCATCGGGGTTTAGGCTTCCCGATGGATCCCTTCGTGAGAGGGCTCATGTTTTATCATGGGCTGGAATTCCATGATTTGGATCCGGAGTCCATCCTCCATATCTCATCGTTCATTGTTGTATGTGAAGCCTTCCTCCACACCACTCCTCACTTCGGATTGTGGCTCAAGACCTTCAACGTGGAGCTGAAGACGTTCGAGGAGCAGCAGGCAGAGTGCGGAGGGGCAGTTATAAGCAAGAGAGATGACGCTCCGTGGCCCGAGGGCCTTTTTCAGAAGGAGCTCGGTTTGTGGCAACAGGAATGGTTCTACATCACCGCTCCCAGGGGCACCAGATGGGCGGCGGTGCCTGCCTTTCGCTCGGCCCCCCACAATAGCTGGCGTCATGGGTCAACAAAGGGCTAGACTAGGGGCTGTCCAAGGACATGCCATTATTGCAGGGCCGCATTCGAGACCTCCAAGAGAGGGAGATCAATCTGGTTGTAGTGGCGCAGTTCATGCTGATTCGGCGCATTCTGCCCTGCAAACGTCGCCCCCTTCGCCTGTGGGAATTCAATCCGGAGGGACCGCGAGTTCTCCAACACTTCATGGGCATGATGCCCATGGAGATGTATAAACTGTTCTCCGGATCACAAGAGATGTGTGTGGACCTGACCGAGGACGCAGGCCTGAGCTGCAATCGCCCGGATACTCAAGTAAGTAGTCCTGTGCCCGGACATGCTTTCCATACGTTTATCATACAATTGCCTTGTAACCAGCTATCCCTTGAACAGGAGTGGATAGCAAAGGCGAAACTGATACAGTGTCCGGCCCCCCTCCCTGAGTCCATGCCGGATCCCGTGTTAATCAAGATGCTGGCGGTTGCGCCTTCAGAAGAGGGCGAAGGGGAGAACAGGAAAATCACCGCCTCCGCTAAGGAGGCTCTTAAGAAAGGGGGGATCGAGAATCCCTCCCTTCAGGGGGAGAAGAGGACCGCTTCTAAAGATCCGGAGGACAAGGCCTCAAAGCGGGGGAAGAAATCCTCACCAGAGGGTCCTACGCCGGGAGAAGCCCCGGACGCACTATTTCCCGAAGGGAATCAGCCCTCCAGCGAGCCGTAAGTAGAAAGGGGAGTTTTGAAATAAGGGACATCCCTGTTATTTATTTCTGAAGATAACCGAAGTTTTACCTTGTAGTTCGGATCTCAGCCCTTCTCAGCAGAGCTCATCTTCGGGGGATCTTCGCCCGGAGATGATGGAGAGCGAAACGCCTCCATCTGCCGCACCGCCAGGTGATGAGGACATGACTACCTTGGATATAACCAAAAATATTGCATATATGCATATTTGTCAGGTGATTTTTAGTGCAAACTATTCAATAATCTATTTATGTTATCCAGAACAAAAATACTTCACACACTTTTGTGTTTTGTCTAATTGCAGGTGTATGGGACATTTGTACAATCCACATATGAAGATAAGGAAGAAAGAGATGTTTATTTGCTGTCCACAAAGTTCTCTCACGTCACTTTTGGCCCAAGAGAAGATAGAGGCCAAGTCTCTCACGTTCTGGATTCAGATTCGGACTGCACAGACACACCTGACTCAAAACGCACACAAGTTTTTCATACGGACTCCGAATTGGGTGATTCTTTTTTTGTTGGAAACTAGATTTCGTGCACTTTCCAACCCAATTGGAATCACCTTCAAATTCGTCCGGAGCGTTGAGTTGTGGACGAAACAATCTGATGCTGCAGCAGAATCCGAGTCAAACTACAAGTCCAAAGGTGTTACATCACCTCCACTTGGGCCCATTGGCCTTGTACGACCTAGATTTAGTTTTAGGCTGCCTTGGGACGTCCTCCCACCTCCTTGGCCGCCACCCCTTGCTCCTATATAAGTAGATCCATCTAGTAGCTTTTCCTGGGGATTTGTTTAGTTAAAAGTTAGCCATTGCAACTTCGTGTGCTTCGTTTGTGTCCAACGACCAGACCAAGACCACTTTTCGGATCCCCACCATTATCAATACTTCATACATATTCGCGATATTTAGATTGCTTTTATCATATTCTTGCTTGTTCTTCGATTGCTTGCAGGAATAGACCTTCGTGGCCAGGTTGATCGTGCTCCGGCGTGGTCAATAACCTCTCGGAGTTGGTTTAGCGATTGCTAAGGCACAACGTCGTTGCACGTTTGTAGTCGGATCGTCAAAGTCGTCTCCACCAAATCGATAGTTATCATCTCATCGAAAGATCGGGACACCCTCGCCTCTATCAAGTGGTATCAGTTTTCAGGTTGCTCGGTGAGAATTTCCAGTTTTCCTAGATTAGATTTATTTTCTTACCTATTGTCCAAGAAAAGTCGACAAAAAAGAGTTAGATCTATTCATCCTTTGTCCAAGCCAGTCTGAGCCTTTGTAATTTTCTTTTCATTGCTTGCATAGTTGAATTATCGGTTGCATCGTCGTGTCGAGTTGCTGGTCTTAGTGTCTAGGTCGTTTAGAGTTTCGAGTTCTGTTCACATTAGTCACGTCGCCGCTGCATCGTTATCCCTTCCGCTGTCCACCACCCATCCATCAATTTCCTCCACGTGCTACCCACCGTTCATTGTCATAATCATAGTTGAGATCGTTCACATCTTCTCCTGATCGAATCTGCATCTTATCTAGTTTGTCTTGGAAAGAGGGAGAAAAAGAAGATAAAGAAAAAAAGAGAGAAAAAAGGAAAGAAAAAAAGAAAAAGAGGGAGAAGAAAAAGAAAAAAAAGGCGTGAGAAAAAAAAAGAGAGAAGAAAAAAAAATTGGATCTATCTAGAATCAATCTCGTACCTGAATTCGGATTGGAACCTGTTTTGCGCACTGTTCAGTAAACCAGGTGTATCTTCCTCATATGAAGTCAGTTTTGGCTCCGTGAGTACTCAAATTGAAGATAGCGACGAGCCGCATCTAAATAGTTGCAGAAGCTAGTTCAATATTTGACACCTCAAAATCGGCTTCTAAATAGGTCTTTTTGCCCTCCGAAGTTCGTGAACACAACTTGTTCCAATTTTTCAGGCCAGTTTTAGAATTCTTTGACTCCTCATATCAACTCGGAATTGAGGGATTCTTTTTGCATTGGAAAGCTTGAGTTAGTAGCATTCTTTGAAAGAATTTATCAGAAAATTGTCTCAAACTTTTCAAGAGGAAAGTTGGAGAGAGAGTTGTTGTATATCCTGCTTGGCAGTTGTTTTTCATCATTATCTTCACTGCCGTTGTGATCTTCACTTATATCTTGCTGTCAAGAGCTACTTAGTATCCTTCATTGATGCTAGTTGTGCTACGCCGTGACCTCATTAGTGTTCTAGGCTCGCGTCTCTAGTCCGGTCTAGCCTAGGACCAGCACAGTACCGTCGTTGAGCGTTTATTCAACATTGCATCTTTGAATTGATTATTGCTAATTTTTTGCTACCATATATAGCCAACCCAGCTCCACATATTTCTACACCGTGTATACGTACGCTCCCCTGGCAATCGTGTTACTCAATATTCGGAGTTACTTGACACCACTGGTTGCCGATCACCACCTGCTGCATGGTAAGAACTTGTAAGACATTGATATTTGCTTTACTGTGAGCGTTTTACCACCACATCCTAGTAGTTATAGGAACATTATTTTTGGGTTTTGTTTCTTGTTCTACTAATCATGACAGGATCCAGAGTCAATTCATGGGCTTTGTCGATCGCGGGAGACGTGCCACCACCTTTGCAAATACCACAACCGTCACGAGAGGTGCACAAACATCCAAATGCACATGATCAGGTTAATGTATCTATACCACCATTTAATGGACATTTTAAACCTGCTTTATATATTGAATGGGAGTTCGACATAAAAAATATATTTGCTTCCCATAATTTCGATGAACATAAAAAGGTTAAGGTTGCGGTTGGTTCTTTCACTGGTTATGCTTTGGTTTGGTGGAGTGAATATTGTCGGTTACACCCTGATTATATACCTACTACTTGGGATGATTTGAAACTTGCCATGCGACATACTTTCGTCCCTGCTTATTATACTCGTGACATGATTAAGAAGTTGCAACACTTAAAACAAGGTAGTGAAACTGTAACAAAATATTATGATGATTTACAAACTACCTTGTTGCATTCCTCTTTAGAAGAAAGTGAAGATGATTTTATGGATAGATTTTGGGGAGGATTAAACCGTGATATTCAAGAGATACTAATTCATGAAGAGTGTTATCCTATGGACCATTTGTTTCATCTTGCTTGCAAAGCTGAACAGGAAATAAAGCGACGTGTTGGCCACGAGGAGAACAAGCGCACGATGCACATTCCAAGAGTTGATATGATTGTTCCTTCAACTACTAGGCATACTATGACAACCACATCCGTTGTTGTCAGGACTACATCACCTCCACCATGTGACACATCGCCCCCGAGAGTGGCTACATCATCTGAGTTGATCATAAGAGGTAATGACAAAGGTACTGATCTTCCATCTCTAGATGAGAATGATGAATGCCTTGTCAATTTGAATGCATCATCTGATGAGCTACCCACTACTTTGATCACACCACCTATTTTAGAGGACTACGTTGATAATTTGACTTTGCCATGTGATCAAACAACTGAAATACCAACAATTTTGAGTGCACCCATTGAATTAACTATTGATGCAAAAGAACCAATGTTTAATCATTTTGATATGACCTCTAATCTTGGTGATGATTCTGTGTTGAATGACTTATTGCATGTTTGCTTATTTAAGCATGTTGTAGCATGTAAATTTGATGCAAGTAAGGTTTATTCACCAATGTTGGGATGGTTTAATGATGAACATTGTCAATCTTTTGAAATGAATAAGAGCTTCACTTATATGTGCAAACTGATTTGCAATATTTTCATGCCTTCTACTTCTTGTACTAATTTTTTGGCTTTAGATTTTATGAACTATGCAAGTTACTCATCTATTCATGTGTCATATATGCAAAAATCAAGGGAAGTAAAAATGGATGACATATACATATACAACATGTACACCTTGTCTCTTTTGTTAGCCACATTTCAGATTAAGCAACGCCGAGGACGGCTTTATTTTCAAGAAGGGGAGGATGATGAGGACATGACTACCTTGGATATAACCAAAAATATTACATATATGCATATTTGTCAGGTGATTTCTAGTGCAAACTATTCAATAATCTATTTATGTTATCCAGAACAAAAATACTTCACACACTTTTGTGTTTTGTCTAATTGCAGGTGTATGGGACATTTGTACAATCCACATATGAAGATAAGGAAGAAAGAGATGTTTATTTGCTGTCCACAAAGTTCTCTCACGTCACTTTTGGCCCAAGAGAAGATAGAGGCCAAGTCTCTCACGTTCTGGATTCAGATTCGGACTGCACAGACATACCTGACTCAAAACGCACACAAGTTTTTCATACGGATTCCGAATTGGGTGATTCTTTTTTTGTTGGAAACTAGATTTCGTGCACTTTCCAACCCAATTGGAATCACCTTCAAATTCGTCCGGAGCGTTGAGTTGTGGACGAAACAATCTGATGCTGCAGCAGAATCCGAGTCAAACTACAAGTCCAAAGGTGTTACATCACCTCCACTTGGGCCCATTGGCCTTGTACGACCTAGATTTAGTTTTAGGCTGCCTTGGGACGTCCTCCCACCTCCTTGGCCGCCACCCCTTGCTCCTATATAAGTAGATCCATCTAGTAGCTTTTCCTGGGGATTTGTTTAGTTAAAAGTTAGCCATTGCAACTTCGTGTGCTTCGTTTGTGTCCAACGACCAGACCAAGACCACTTTTCGGATCCCCACCATTATCAATACTTCATACATATTTGCGATATTTAGATTGCTTTTATCATATTCTTGCTTGTTCTTCGATTGCTTGCAGGAATAGACCTTCGTGGTCAGGTTGATCGTGCTCCGGCGTGGTCAATAACCTCTCAGAGTTGGTTTAGCGATTGCTAAGGCACAACGTCGTTGCACGTTTGTAGTCGGATCGTCAAAGTCGTCTCCACCAAATCGATAGTTATCATCTCATCGAAAGATCGGGACACCCTCGCCTCTATCACCAGGCGGGGCGGACGACCCTGAGGTGTCATCGCGGAGGGTCTCCCCGAGTCCGACGGGGCCGGAGAGTTCGGCACCAACTGGTGTGCGACCGGAGGAGCTAAAGGATCTGCTCGGTCGGGCGTCTATCTCAGAAGATCATCGTACATTAATGAGCACGGTGATTGAAAGGATTTCATCTGCTGAGAGCGGGTTGCATGAGGCCATCAGAAGTTTACTGATGGGGTTTGAGGTACGTAAAAATGATATACCTTTTGACAGTTTTGCACATAGAGTGCGCCCTGTATAGATAGTAGCCCCTAAGACTCGGTACGTTGTCAAAAGCGACAGCGTGCCGAGGATCATAATCTCAGTTATAAGATGTCGCCCTTCCTATTCAGGTGGCGGAATGTTCGGTGGCCAGCCGGACTGATAGAGTTGCCGAACTGAAGCGGCAACTTGACGTTGTGGATGCGGACATCGCGCTGGTCAATAAACGATTTAACGAGTCACAAGGTATGTGGCTTCTCCGCGGACACCTTGTAAGGGAGCTTGATGCCCGTGCCTTACAACATGTATGCTTGATGCAGATGGCGCCGCTGCTATGGAGGACCTTCGGGCGGAGCTTGCCCGAGCCAAGGAGCAAGCCAGAAAAAGTGATGCGGCTGCCCTGAAGGCGGCCGAAGAGCTAAAAGCCGAACAGGCTGCTCACTGCCGAAGCAGGGAGGAAATGGTCGAAATGGCCGTGAAGCTGAAGGATGCTACCGACCGCTATGAGTTTCTTGAAAGAGAACGCCGAGCGGAGCAAGGGGACCTGAAGAAGGCCACCGCCGAAGCCAAGGATGCCCGCTCCGCGATGAGGGCTATAAAGGAGGAGCTGTGTCAGGCCAGGGATATTGCGGCTGGAAAGCCCTTTCTGCTGCGTAGGAAGTTCACAGATCCAAAGTATGCTCAGTTGGGCCAGTTGTGGGGTGCTGAGGATGCTTATCTTAATTTGGCAACGAGTGCGGCGGACGCAGTCGCGCACTTCCGAGGCCAAAAGGATCACGGAATGGAAGAGCTTTTTTGGTCTCAATTCCATAATCCGGAGCGTCCACTTCCGTTAACCGATCGGTTGGCTGAGTGGGCTGAGCTAAACAGGTTATCCGTACTTGCCATGAAGGATGTCGTGGCTCATCTGTGGCCGAAAAGGCCCGAGCCGAAGAGTTATTTTGGCTTGGTGCAGCAGTTCCTTGATGCGGTGCCGCATATCAAGGAGATGAAGCGGTCGGCAGGCATAGAGGGTGCACGGATGGCTCTCGCTCGTGTCAAAACATACTGGGCAGAGATGGAGGCCACCAACGTTGCATCCCGGGATTCAGACAGAAGCCGATTACTCGCCGAGCACTATTTTGAGCAAGTCCTGCAGGGCGCTTGTTTAATAGAGTCGCAGTGCTCGAAAAATGTTATGTTCAAATGACATGTATGATTTGTGAAACCATGTTTTAAATATATAATATAAGGGCTTTTTATACTTGTGCATTCAATTATTGAAATGCCTCCTGTGCGGTCGTTAATGTATATGTATATATAACCTGAAAGATGACAGTCTTCGGCTTCAGCCCTCACGCACATAGTGCGGGGGTGTTTGCAAAAAGGAGCATTTTCACACTTAATCCAATGTCTTGGTCCTTTTAAGGAGGTGATAGCGTAGCAAACTAGGCAACCGGACTATAATGCTTTATCATTTTCACTTAGCCATAGGAGTTCGATGGTGGGGCTACTATATAGCCCCTAGGGTCACCACGCTCTCCGAATTCGAGGCGCGTGTGTGCCTGACCGGGAAACGGTCCTTCGTCAAAGCGGAGGAATTCTAAACATTCCGGTGGTCGATCGAGTGGTTGACCAGTCTCTCGCCATATCATGACAGTCAGTTTTTGGCTGTCTCTACTGAGGTGCTCACCAGGCCGAACAGGGGCACAATCGCAGTAGTTCTCCTGGTGTCGCGTTAGCCGATAGAACGGAACGTAAGGCAGCAAAACACAGGAGCCGGGCAAACCCAACATTTGACCAAAGACATGATTCGGAGCTGATGCATATAAGGCCTAACTCGAGATGCCGAACACTCCCTAAGGTATTCGGTCTTTATGAAAATGGGCAGAACAATGCCCTAAGCCCCTAGTGTCCAGGTACGCACGAAAACTTCTGACGCGGCCAATGACAAAACGCCAGCCTCCTCCTCGGTTATGGTAAGGAACCGGGGATGTGTATCAACAAGAGATAGTAAAAAAGGTTTACGCAGGGTCTTAATCTAAAAAGAATCCTTGCAACGGGTCCCTGCTGCATGTCTGCGCCTGTGTCTCCGTTGTGCTGTATCCTGGACGGGTGTAGCACGTTGTTCATCTGTAAAAGAGAAGAACTTGGTTTGAAAAAAGAGATCGTGCAGAAAGTGTATTTTTAAAATAAATAGAGTATGGTTCAAAAAATGAATAAAATAGAGCTTTATTGGCTCTTATTGTACATGCGTGCAGCCCCTTGTAGGGGGGTGATAGAGGCGGAGGTGTCCCGTCTTTCGATGAGATGGTGGATTTCGCTTTGGTGGAAGTCGACTTTGACGATCCGACTACGAACGTGCGAGGACGTCGCGCCTTAGCAATCGCTAAACCAACTCCGAGAGGTTATTGACCACGCCGGAGCACGATCAACCTGACCACGAGGGTCTGTTTCCTGCGAGCAAACGAAGAACAAGCAAGAAACTAAGATTGCAATCTGGATATTGCGAATATAAGATGAAAGCTTTATTGATCAAGGTGGGGTTCTGTGACGCCTTTGTCTGGTCGTTGGACACAAACGAAGTACGCGAAGTTGCAGTTATGGCGAACTTTTAATCTAAACAAAACCCAAAGTCTAAACGATGCCCTAAGGGCTGTATATATGGAGGAAGAGGGGGGAATTTCGTGGCCCTTGGTGGAGGGGTCCGAAATCAACCCTATCTCTTGTTTCCCCACATATACGGACTCTAAAAATAGCCTATACTTATGTATTTCGAAATTACATGGGCCTGGCCCAATAATAAGGTGACGCAGCACCTAAAATAGCCTCGGGATGAAATTTATGAAGTGGCATCTTGTATATTTCGTCCAAGGCGTCATGCACCCATTATGGTGGCTTCAAAGTCCTGAAATCATCACTTGTAACTCCGTTCTTGTTCCCCTTGCGCATGCCATCATCTCCATGCTTGTTCTTGCTCCAATGTTCATCCTTCTCTAAGCTAGGCCCTTCATTTGTAAGCAAAACAAATGTATCCAATTTAGGCAGCATCATATTCTCATGAACATTAGAATCATTACCAAGAAACGAAAGTACCTGGTAATTTAGTTGGCGTGCACGAGCTCTAGTAATTGGTCCAGTATGTATAGCAGCAGGGGCTGTGGGTGTAACAATTGTATTGATGTCCTCATCATCCTCCCCTTCTTGAAATGAAGTCGTCCTCGATGGAAGTTCATCTTCCTCACCCAAATAAGGCTTCAAATCTGCAATGTTAAAAGTGGGACTAACCCCAAAATCTGCAGGCAGCTCAAGTTTATATGCATTATCATTTATTTTCTCTAACACCTTAAAGGGACCATCAGCACGTGGCATTAGCTTTGATTTGCGCAAATCAGGAAATCTATCCTTACGCAAATGTAACCAAACAAGATCTCCAGGTGCAAACACAACATGTTTTCTACCCTTATCTCCAGCAAGTTTATATTTAGCATTCATACGCTCAATGTTTTCCTTATTTAACTCATGCATTTTTAAAATCAATTCAGCACGTTGTTTAGCATCAAAATTAACCTTCTCCGAAGATGGAAGAGGCAACAAATCAATAGGTGCACGAGGTAGGAAACCATACACAACTTCAAAAGGGCACATCTTAGTAGTAGAATGCAATGAACGATTATAAGCAAATTCAATATGGGGCAAGAATTCCTCCCACATTTTCTTATTATTCTTCAAAACAGCCCTAAGCATAGTAGACAACGTTCTATTGACTACTTCAGTTTGTCCATCAGTTTGGGGGTGACAAGTAGTACTAAAAAGCAGTTTAGTCCCCAACTTAGCCCATAAACATCTCCAAAAGTGGCTAAGAAATTTAGTATCACGATCTGAAACAATAGTATTTGGCACACCATGCAAGCGAATAATTTCACGAAAGAACAAATCAGCAACATTAACAGCATCATCGCTTTTATGACATGGTATAAAGTGTGCCATTTTCGAGAATCTATCCACGACAACAAATATGCTATCCCTCCCCTTCTTTGTTCGAGGTAAACCTAAAACAAAGTCCATAGATATATCCTCCCAAGGAACACTAGGTACAGGCAAAGGCATATATAAACCATGAGGATTGAGTCGTGACTTAGCTTTTTGACATGTAGTGCATCAAGCAATAAAACGCTCAACATCCCGTCTCATCTTTGGCCAAAAGAAATGTGTAGCAAGTACGTCCTCCGTCTTCTTCACGCCAAAGTGTCCCATTAATCCTCCTCCATGCGCCTCCTGCAACAACAAAAGACGAACGGAGCTAGCTGGAATGCATAGATTGTTAGCACGAAACACAAATCCATCGTTAATGACAAACTTGTTCCACATTCTTCCTTCTTTACAATTCTGCATTACATCTTTAAAATCAGCATCATGCACATATTGATCTTTGATGGTCTCCAAACCAAATATTTTGAAGTCAAGTTGTGAAAGCATAGTATAGCGACGAGACAATGCATCAGCAATAACATTTTCTTTTCCCTTCTTGTGTTTAATGACATAAGGGAAAGTCTCAATGAATTCCACCCATTTAGCATGTCTACGATTCAGTTTAGCTTGACTTTTAATATGTTTCAAAGATTCATGATCAGAATGTATAACAAATTCTTTGGTCCATAAATAATGTTGCCATGTTTCTAAAGTCCGAACAAGAGCATATAATTCTTTATCATAAGTAGAATAATTCAGACTAGGCCCACTCAATTTTTCAGAAAAGTAAGCAACAGGTTTGCCATCTTGTAATAACACACCTCCTAATCCAATTCCACTAGCATCACATTCAAGCTCAAAAGTCTTATTAAAATCAGGAAGTTGGAGTAAAGGAGCATGTGTCAACTTATCTTTCAATACCGTGAAGGCTTCTTCCTGTGCGGTACCCCAAAGAAAAGGCACATCTTTCTTTGTAAGCTCATTGAGAGGTGCAGGAATGGTGCTGAAATCTCTCACAAAACGCCTATAGAATCCAGCGAGGCCAAGAAAACTCCTCACTTGTGTGACCGTTTTGGGCTGCGGCCAACTCTCAATAGCTTCAATCTTGGCTTTATCAACTTCAATTCCCTGTGGAGTAACAACATAGCCAAGAAAAGATACTCGGTCGGTGCAAAAGGTGCACTTCCCAAGGTTACCAAACAAACGTGCATCACGTAGAGCAATAAAAACAGCACGTAAATGTTCCAAATGTTCTTCCAAAGATCTGCTATAAATCAATATGTCATCAAAGTAAACTACCACAAATCGTCCAATGAAAGCACGTAAAACATCGTTCATTAATCTCATGAAAGTACTAGGTGCATTAGTTAACCCAAAAGGCATGACTAACCACTCATATAATCCAAACTTAGTTTTAAATGCTGTTTTCCATTCATCTCCCAATTTCATACGAATTTGATGGTAGCCACTACGCAAATCAACTTTGGAGAATATTGTAGAGCCACTCAATTCATCAAGCATATCATCTAGCCTAGGAATAGGATGACGATAACGAATAGTAATATTATTAATGCCTCTACAATCAACACATGATAGAGGCAAAGGTGTCCCGTCTTTCGATGAGATGGTGGATTTCGCTTTGGTGGAAGTCGACTTTGACGATCCGACTACGAACGTGCGAGGACGTCGCGCCTTAGCAATCGCTAAACCAACTCCGAGAGGTTATTGACCACGCCGGAGCACGATCAACCTGACCACGAGGGTCTGTTTCCTGCGAGCAAACGAAGAACAAGCAAGAAACTAAGATTGCAATCTGGATATTGCGAATATAAGATGAAAGCTTTATTGATCAAGGTGGGGTTCTGTGACGCCTTTGTCTGGTCGTTGAACACAAACGAAGTACGCGAAGTTGCAGCTATGGCGAACTTTTAATCTAAACAAAACCCAAAGTCTAAACGATGCCCTAAGGGCTGTATATATGGAGGAAGAGGGGGAGAATTTCGTGGCCCTTGGTGGAGGGGTCCGAAATCAACCCTATCTCTTGTTTCCCCACACATACGGACTCTAAAAATAGCCTATACTTATGTATTTCGAAATTACATGGGCCTGGCCCAATAATAAGGTGACGCAGCACCTAAAATAGCCTCGGGACGAAATTTATGAAGTGGCGTCTTGTATATTTCGTCCAAGGCTTCATGCACCCATTATGGTGGCTTCAAAGTCCTGAAATCATCACTTGTAACTCCGTTCTTGTTTCCCTTGCGCATGCCATCACTCCATGCTTGTTCTTGCTCCAATGTTCATCCTTCTCCAAGCTAGGCCCTTCATTTGTAAGCAAAACAAATGTATCCAATTTAGGCAGCATCATATTCTCATGAACATTAGAATCATTACCAAGAAACGAAAGTACCTGGTAATTTAGTTGGCGTGCACGAGCTCTAGTAATTGGTCCAGTATGTATAGCAGCAGGGGCTGTGGGTGTAACAATTGTATTGATGTCCTCATCATCCTCCCCTTCTTGAAATGAAGTCGTCCTCGACGGAAGTTCATCTTCCTCACCCAAATAAGGCTTCAAATCTGCAATGTTAAAAGTGGGACTAACCCCAAAATCTGCAGGCAGCTCAAGTTTATATGCATTATCATTTATTTTCTCTAACACCTTAAAGGGACCATCAGCACGTGGCATTAACTTTGATTTGCGCAAATCAGGAAATCTATCCTTACGCAAATGTAACCAAACAAGATCTCCAGGTGCAAACACGACATGTTTTCTACCCTTATCTCCAGCAAGTTTATATTTAGCATTCATGCGCTCAATGTTTTCCTTAGTTAACTCATGCATTTTTAAAATCAATTCAGCACGTTGTTTAGCATCAAAATTAACCTTCTCCGAAGATGGAAGAGGCAACAAATCAATAGGTGCACGAGGTAGGAAACCATACACAACTTCAAAAGGGCACATCTTAGTAGTAGAATGCAATGAACGATTATAAGCAAATTCAATATGAGGCAAGCATTCCTCCCACATTTTCTTATTATTCTTCAAAACAGCCCTAAGCATAGTAGACAACGTTCCATTGACTACTTCAGTTTGTCCATCAGTTTGGGGGTGACAAGTAGTACTAAAAAGCAGTTTAGTCCCCAACTTAGCCCATAAACGTCTCCAAAAGTGGCTAAGAAATTTAGTATCACGATCTGAAACAATAGTATTTGGCACACCATGCAAGCGAATAATTTCACGAAAGAACAAATCAGCAACATTAACAGCATCATCGCTTTTATGACATGGTATAAAGTGTGCCATTTTCGAGAATCTATCCACGACAACAAATATGCTATCCCTCCCCTTCTTTGTTCGAGGTAAACCTAAAACAAAGTCCATAGATATATCCTCCCAAGGAACAGTAGGTACAGGCAAAGGCATATATAAACCATGAGGATTGAGTCGTGACTTAGCTTTTTGACATGTAGTGCATCGAGCAATAAAACGCTCAACATCCCGTCTCATCTTTGGCCAAAAGAAATGTGTAGCAAGTACGTCCTCCGTCTTCTTCACGCCAAAGTGTCCCATTAATCCTCCTCCATGCGCCTCCTGCAACAACAAAAGACGAACGGAGCTAGCTGGAATGCATAGCTTGTTAGCACGAAACACAAATCCATCGTTAACGACAAACTTGTTCCACATTCTTCCTGCTTTACAATTCTGCATTACATCTTTAAAATCAGCATCATGCACATATTGATCTTTGATGGTCTCCAAACCAAATATTTTGAAGTCAAGTTGTGAAAGCATAGTATAGCGACGAGACAATGCATCAGCAATAACATTTTCTTTTCCCTTCTTGTGTTTAATGACATAAGGGAAAGTCTCAATGAATTCAACCCATTTAGCATATCTACGATTCAGTTTAGCTTGACTTTTAATATGTTTCAAAGATTCATGATCAGAATGTATAACAAATTCTTTGGGCCATAAATAATGTTGCCATGTTTCTAAAGTCCGAACAAGAGCATATAATTCTTTATCATAAGTAGAATAATTCAGACTAGGCCCACTCAATTTTTCAGAAAAGTATGCAACGGGTTTGCCATCTTGTAATAACACACCTCCTAATCCAATTCCACTAGCATCACATTCAAGCTCAAAAGTCTTATTAAAATCAGGAAGTTGGAGTAAAGGAGCATGTGTCAACTTATCTTTCAATACGGAGAAGGCTTCTTCCTGTGCGGTACCCCAAAGAAAAGGCACATCTTTCTTTGTAAGCTCATTGAGAGGTGCAGCAATGGTGCTGAAATCTCTCACAAAACGCCTATAGAATCCAGTGAGGCCAAGAAAACTCCTCACGTGTGTGACCGTTTTGGGCTGCGGCCAACTCTCAATAGCTTCAATCTTGGCTTTATCAACTTCAATTCCCTGTGGAGTAACAACATAGCCAAGAAAACATACTCGGTCGGTGCAAAAGGTGCACTTCCCAAGGTTACCAAACAAACGTGCATCACGTAGAGCAATAAAAACAGCACGTAAATGTTCCAAATGTTCTTCCAAACATCTGCTATAAATCAATATGTCATCAAAGTAAACTACCACAAATCGTCCAATGAAAGCACGTAAAACTTCGTTCATTAATCTCATGAAAGTACTAGGTGCATTAGTTAACCCAAAAGGCATGACTAACCACTCATATAATCCAAACTTAGTTTTAAATGCTGTTTTCCATTCATCTCCCAATTTCATACGAATTTGATGGTAGCCACTACGCAAATCAACTTTGGAGAATATTGTAGAGCCACTCAATTCATCAAGCATATCATCTAGCCTAGGAATAGGATGACGATAACGAATAGTAATATTATTAATGCCTCTACAATCAACACACATACGTGATGTACCATCCTTTTTCGGCACTAGAATAATAGGAACAGCACAAGGACTAAGGGATTCGCGTATATAACCTTTGTCGAGAAGCTCTTGTACTTGACGCATAATCTCCTTCGTCTCCTCTGGATTGGTACGGTATGGTGCACGGTTTGGCAGTGAAGCACCAAGAATTAAGTCAATCTGATGCTCAATCCCTCGAATAGGCGGTAATCTCGGTGGCACGTCTTGTGGAAAAACGTCAGCGAACTCCTGCAAAATGTTAGTGACAGCAGGAGGCAAAGAGGAAGGCACGTCCTCGAATGAAAATAATGCCTCTTTGCACACAAAAGCATAGCAAACAGATTTGCTGAAATCTAGCTCATCAATATCAGATTTGGTGGCAAATAAACATGCACTTTTCAATTTAATTTCAGAAGCAACACTAGATGGTTTATTATTAGGCTTCATTTGTTGCTCAAATTCTTTTGCCACAATCTGATTTTCACTCTTATTCTTCTCCTGTTGTGCTTTATTAGCTCTATTAATATCATCTTTCAAAATGGAATCAGGAGTCATAGGAAGCAAAGTAATATTTTTATCCTTATGAACAAGAGTATAGTGATTGTTTCTACCATGGTGTACAGAATTTTTATCAAATTGCCATGGTCTACCAAGTAATAAGGAACATGCTTGCATAGGTACCACATCACAATCAACATAATCAGCATATGTAGAGATACTAAAATGCACACGAACAGTACGTGTTACCTTAACCTTGCCGCTGTTGTTGAACCATTGGATGTAGTAAGGATGTGGATGTGGTCTTCTGGTGAGAGAAAGCTTCTCCACCATCTCCATGCTAGCCAAGTTGTTGCGGCTCCCTCTGTCTATTATGACGCGCACAGAACGTTCCTTCACAACTCCCTTGGTATGGAACAAATTGTGCCTCTGATTTTGCTCAGCTTGTGTGACCTGCACACTCAAAACACGTTGAGCAACTAAACATTCATACCTGTCAGCGTCTTCAGGAGCCATGTATTGCGTCTCATGATCAGAATCATCTCCACCATGTTCTTCACATGTAATAAGAGCCAATGTCTCCTCATCATAGTCACTAGCGGACTCATATCCACCATCCGCGGTAGCAATCATCACACGCGGAGATTTGCATTCCCTCGCATAATGACCTCCTCCCTTACAACGACGACAAATAATATCACTTGTGTGCCCTGTTGATGCCATGGAAGAAGAAGAACGCTGTGCAGGACCCGCAGGTGCGCTCTTGGAAGATAATGGTGGTTGTGCCTGTTTTCTTGTATCACGGCTGGAGGTGGCACCGGATGGAGGTGCTGGTGCAGTTGAAGTAGAAGATGCACGTGGTGTCCATGATGAAGGTCGGCCTGCAGAAAAGTTAGTTCGCCACAATGCTTGTCGATCCTGCACTTCACGTTCAGCTTTACAAGCAAGATGGAATAAACGAGTGATATTAGTATACTCCTTATAGTCTAGAATGGTCTGAATCTCTCTATTTAATCCACCCAGAAAACGTGCAAGCATAGCTTCATTCTCCTCAACAATACCACATCTAATCATGCCAGTTTGTAATTCCTGATAATATTCTTCTACAGAATTTTTCCCTTGTCTTAAACGCTGCAATTTTTGAAGCAATTCACGTTGATAATATGGTGGAACCCAACGCATACGCATAGCAGTTTTCAAAGCAGCCCAAGTAGTTGGAATAGGATATAATCTACAATGTTCAGACCACCATACACATGCAAAACTAGTGAAAGCACAAACAGCAGCAGCAACTCGTCTCTCCTCGGGATATTGTAAACATGTAAATCGTTGTTCAGTTTCTAACTCCCAAGTAAGATATATATCAGGAACATATCTACCCTCAAATGGTGGAATATTCAATTTCAGTTTAGGAATATGGACATCATCTCGTACCTGAGGTGGTGGTGCAGGCCTACCATTACGAATATATACCTGAGGTCGACCTGCTGGTGGTGGTACAGGTGGCTGCACGTAGTGTTGATTTTGATCAACCTCATCCTCATAATCTCCCACATAATCATCCTCCTCCGCATCAGCAGCAGGAGCCACAGAAGTATCAACAGCAGCACCAACAGTTTGGCCAAACGCAAGAGGAACACGGCTTGCTCGGCGGAGGTCTGCTTCGCGACGTGGAGGTAGTCGTTGTTGTTGTTGTTGGAGAGGTGTGTTAGGTGCAGCGGGTGGTGGTGGTGGAAAACGCGCGAGCAATTCATTAAACTTGTTATCGAGCTTTGTTTCGAACGTCTTCTCAAGGCCAGTGATCTTCTCCATGGCCTCTTCAAAATTGTTCAGCACATCTTGCACCTGTTCAGTCATCATTTGCTGAAACTTATCATGAAGCTCCTTGTTCGATAAATTCTCCCAGTCAATCTCGTCGGCTTGTGATCCTGGCATGGTTAGCAGCAATAGAAACACACAAGAATATGATCCTACAGACTACAAACAAGTGGTGGTGGTGGGTGTCACAAATCCGTCAAGCAAATCTCAAATTCTTACCAGTTCTTACCCAGCAGCAGGCGGTGATCGGCAACCGTTGTAGTCAAAAACTCTCAAAGCTTGGATAGAGCGATTACCAGGGAGAGTCAAACGCACAACGTAGATGTATGTGGAGCTGGGAAGGCTTATAATATGGTAGCAAAAAGGGTCAGCAATAATCAATTCAGAGATGCAAAGTTGAATAAACGCTCAACGACGGTACTTGATGAGGACATGACTACCTTGGATATGACCAAAAATATTGCATATATGCATATTTGTCAGGTGATTTCTAGTGCAAACTCTTCAATAATCTATTTGTGTTATCCAGAACAAAAATACTTCACACACTTTTGTGTTTTGTCTAATTGCAGGTGTATGGGACATTTGTACAATCCACATATGAAGATAAGGAAGAAAGAGATGTTTATTTGCTGTCCAAAAAGTTCTCTCACGTCACTTTTGGCCCAAGAGAAGATAGAGTCCAAGTCTCTCACGTTCTGGATTCAGATTCGGACTGCACAGACATACCTGACTCAAAACGCACACAAGTTTTTCATACGGACTCCGAATTGGGTGATTCTTTTTTTGTTGGAAACTAGATTTCGTGCACTTTCCAACCCAAGTGGAATCACCTTCAAATTCGTCCGGAGCGTCGAGTTGTGGACGAAACAATCTGATGCTGCAGCAGAATCCGAGTCAAACTACAAGTCCAAAGGTGTTACATCACCTCCACTTGGGCCCATTGGCCTTGTACGACCTAGATTTAGTTTTAGGCTGCCTTGGGACGTCCTCCCACCTACTTGGCCGCCACCCCTTGCTCCTATATAAGTAGATCCATCTAGTAGCTTTTCCTTGGGATTTGTTTAGTTAAAAGTTAGCCATTGCAACTTCGTGTACTTCGTTTGTGTCCAACGACCAGACTAAGACCGCTTACGGATCCCCACCATTATCAATACTTCATATATATTCGCAATATTCAGATTGCTTTATCATATTCTTGCTCGTTCTTCGATTGCTTGCAGGAATAGACCTTCGTGGTCAGGTTGATCGTGCTCCAGCGTGGTCAATAACCTCTCGGAGTTGGTTTAGCGATTGCTAAGGCGCAACGTCGTGCACGTTTGTAGTCGGATCGTCAAAGTCGTCTCCACCAAATCGATAGTTATCATCTCATCGAAAGATCGGGACACCCCGTCTCTATCAGTACTGTGCTGGTCCTAGGCTAGACTGTGCTAGAGACGCGAGCCTAGAACACTAACAAAATCACGGCGCGGCACGTAAACAAGGGAAAAGCACACTCTGAATTTTTTTTTCGCTCTTTTTTTTTGCGCTCTTTTTTTTTTGCGCTGCGTTTTTTTTTGCGAAAAATCACTATAATGGCGAGTGTCTCAAAACTCTTCCTAGCTCAAACTGACAGGATGGGCACGAAATTTTTTCGACCAATTTTTTTTTTCGACTGCCCGGACCCAAAAACTGGAAACGGGTCAAAAAAAACTTCCTATAATGGCACCTATCTCAAAACACTCAGAAACACCTAAAAATAGGATAGCCAGAAATTTTTTCGAAAAATGCGTTTTCGAAAAATTTTGGGCCTAAACGGAGCGTGGCTACCCGACTCCGGCGTTTTCGAATTTTTTTTTTCGAAACCTACTCCAGCAAGGAAACACGAATCGGAATCTAGATGGATCCCGAAAACAAACCTAATAAGCAAAGAACTCGGATTGGTGGTGGATATATGGTGGCGGTATATGGCAGCGGTGGTGGCAGCGGTGGTCGTATATGGATATGGATCGGTGGTGGTATATGGACACGGATTGGTGGTGGTATATGGATACGGATTCGGTGCGGTGGTGGTAGATGGCAGGGGCGATGATGATGGTGCGGCGGCGGCGTGACAACTTATGACCAGAACTCGAAACTCTAAAAGACTAGACTCTAAGACCAGCAACTAGACACGACGATGCAACCGCAAATTCAACAAAGCAAAACCCTAAAAAGATTATGCAAGGCTCAGATTGGTTCGGATATGATGAACTAACCCTAATTTTTTTTGTGGCTTTTTCGTGGACTATAGGTATGAAGAACAGACTCGATCTAAACTACGAAAAACTGTAAAATCTCACCGAGCAACCTGGCTCTGATACCACTTGATAGAGGCGGAGGTGTCCCGTCTTTCGATGAGATGGTGGATTTCGCTTTGGTGGAAGTCGACTTTGACGATCCGACTACGAATGTGCGAGGACGTCGCGCCTTAGCAATCGCTAAACCAACTCCGAGAGGTTATTGACCACGCCGGAGCACGATCAACCTGACCACGAGGGTCTGTTTCCTGCGAGCAAACGAAGAACAAGCAAGAAACTAAGATTGCAATCTGGATATTGCGAATATAAGATGAAAGCTTTATTGATCAAGGTGGGGTTCTGTGACGCCTTTGTCTGGTCGTTGGACACAAACGAAGTACGCGAAGTTGCAGCTATGGCGAACTTTTAATCTAAACAAAACCCAAAGTCTAAACGATGCCCTAAGGGCTGTATATATGGAGGAAGAGGGGGGAATTTCGTGGCCCTTGGTGGAGGGGTCCGAAATCAACCCTATCTCTTGTTTCCCCACACATACGGACTCTAAAAATAGCCTATACTTATGTATTTCGAAATTACATGGGCCTGGCCCAATAATAAGGTGACGCAGCACCTAAAATAGCCTCGGGACGAAATTTATGAAGTGGCATCTTGTATATTTCGTCCAAGGCGTCATGCACCCATTATGGTGGCTTCAAAGTCCTGAAATCATCACTTGTAACTCCGTTCTTGTTCCCCTTGCGCATGCCATCATCTCCATGCTTGTTCTTGATCCAATGTTCATCCTTCTCCAAGCTAGGCCCTTCATTTGTAAGCAAAACAAATGTATCCAATTTAGGCAGCATCATATTCTCATGAACATTAGAATCATTACCAAGAAACGAAAGTACCTGGTAATTTAGTTGGCGTGCACGAGCTCTAGTAATTGGTCCAGTATGTATAGCAGCAGGGGCTGTGGGTGTAACAATTGTATTGATGTCCTCATCAGGGGGTACGCGGCTAGTAAGCCCCTTGTTTATTTGTGCCGGACTCGCCTAACCGTGCCAGGGGTCTCAATGACCTGTTTAGGTGCTTCAATCAACAAGGCCGGATGAATGCGTGGCTGTCAAGGCAGTCTCACGTTCTTCCGTTTTCGAGGAACACTCGAAGTTCCCTTTTAATGAGATGATGCCACATGGACCAGGCATTTTAAGTGTAAGAGATGCATAATGTGGTATTGCGTTAAAGCGGGCGAAAGCTTCGTGTCCCAATAGTGCTTGGTAGCTACTTTTAAATGGGGCGATGTGGAAGACTAACTTTTCGTGACGGAAGTTGTCGGATGAGCCGAACACAACTTCTAGTAGTAGGCAGCCCGTACAATGGGCATATGGGCCTGGCATCACTCCTTTAAAGGAAGTGTTGCTATGGCGAATTTTGGTTGGGTCTATCCCCATTCTGCGGATTGTGTCCTGGTATAACAGGTTTAGATCACTGCCGCCGTCCATTAGGACTTGTGTAAATTGCAGTCCGTCGATTATAGGATCTAATATCAAAGCAGTCCATCCTGCGTTCTGGATACTTCCGGAGTAGTCCTGATGGTTGAAGGTGATTGGTTTTGACAACCAGTGTTGGGACTTCATTGGGGTAGACCGTGCGGCGCGTACTTTAGTGGGTGCCGCTCTATTTTTCCCTGTTATCACTTGAAGTGAATTTACTGTTGTGAACTCTTGTGGGAAATTCTTTTGTTTTCCGGTGCTCTGCTTATGGGGTTCGTCATCGTCCTCACTTGGTGTGTCGAGCCCCTTGTGTTCGGCGTTAAGTCGGCCGGACTGCTTGAAAACCCAACAATCTCTATGGGTATGGTTTGCAGGCTTTCCGGGGGTGCTGTGGATTTGGCATATCTTGTCCAAGATTTTGTTTAGGTTAGATAGCTCGTCGCTATTGTCCTTGAGAGGCAGTGTTTTGTTATTCTGCCGAGAGCTTTTGAATCCGGTGTTAACTGCCGTGCTCTTTGGGTCATTTCCCTTAGTCCGGCGTTGGTCCTTTCTGCATCGTGGTTTCCCATTTCCATCCCTGATCTCGGATGTACTTGGGTCGCTGGTGCTGCATCTTGCCAGCCAGCTATCCTCTCCCGCGCAAGAGCAGGTCATGAGGCTTGTTAGTGCGGCCATTGTTCTTGGCTTTTCTTGGCCGAGGTGTCGGGCGAGCCATTCGTCTCGGACATTATGTTTGAAGGCTGCTAAGGCTTCGGCGTCCGGACAGTCGACAATTTGGTTCTTTTTGATGAGGAACCTATTCCAGAATTTGCGGGCTGACTCTCCGGGCTGTTGAGTTATGTGACTTAAATCGTCTGCATCCGGAGGGCGGACATAAGTCCCCTGAAATTTTTCCTGAAACGCATCCTCGAGCTCTTCCCAACTTCCAATGGTGTTTTTTGGGAGGCTTTTGAGCCAATGCCGGGCTGGCCCTTTGAGCTTGAGGGGTAAGTATTTTATGGCGTGGAGGTCATCTCCTCTAGCCATATGTATGTGTAGGATGTAATCCTCAATCCAGACTTCGGGGTCTGTTGTTCTGTCGTATGCCTCTATGTTTACGGGTTTGAATCCTGCTGGAAATTCATAATCCAGTACCTCATCGGTGAAACATAGGGGGTGTGCGGCGCCCCTGTATTTGGGTGTGCCGTTATTTTCGAATACTCGGCGTGTTGTGTTGCTTTCTGGAGCTTGCTTTCTTGGCCCATAGATGGACCTGACCGGGCCGTCCTTTTTACGAGGATCCTTATGTGGATCGCGTGCCGGTTTGTGTGCGGCGCCGCTTGCCGCTCTTTGTTTTTCATGTGGTCGTCTATCCGACCGGGCGGCCTTTTTGTTTTTTGACTGTGGGGGCTCTACGACCTCCTTGTCAAATTCGGGCAACATCTTGCGCTTCGGGTAGCTCTTTACTTGGTGACTATCACCGTATTTGTCTGCGGTCTTGAACACTTTGCTCCATCTCATTCTGAGTACGTCTTCCACTGTTTTGAGCTTCTGCTTCTGCTTCTTCAAACTTCTTGCAGTGGTGACGAGCCTTTTGTGGAGGTTCTTCTGCTCCGACGATGTGGTCGGCGTGAGTTCGTCCAAACTGTTGTTTTTGCTGGGATGGGTTGCTTGTCCAATTCATCCTGTTCGGATGGTTGCTTGGGGGTATGTTCGTCGTCCACTGGTTCTGCCTGTTCTATGGCTGGGTCGTTGTCGAGGTGGGACTTTGGGCGGCGCTTACGTCACCGTTTCGGCTGTTTTTCGAGGGAATTACCCTTCACAGCGTCCCGTTGTTCCTCGTTATCACTTCCTTTGGGTGTATCCACCATGTACACATCGTGAGTTGGGGTGGCTTTCCAGTGCCCTTTGGGCGCTGGTTCTTGGTCGTCTCTGGCATCATCGTTCATACCGTCGATGTCTTCGGAGTCGAAGTCTGGCGTGTCGGTTAAGTCGTCGACAGCGGCTACGAAGTGGGTGGTGGGTGGGTTTTGAATTCCTCCATTGTCCGCATCCCAACCGTCCTGACCGTAATCTGGCCAGGGCTCTCCTGATAAAGAGAGATATTTTAGTGAATTCAGGATGTCGCCAAAAGGCGAGTGCTGAAAGATGTCCGCAGCGGTGAACTCCATGATTGGCGCCCAATCAGATTCGATTGGTAGGGGCGCAGGAGGTTCGGAGTCCGACGAGGAGTCCGGCACCTCGGAGTCACGAGCTTCACAAGGGACGGGGTCGGAATTCGGCTCCGTCGCCGTAGGTAGCAGCCCCCAAGGCGGTGTCTAGCCACCCGTCCTCGATCGGCGCAGTCGGCTCCGAGTCAAGGGTCGAAGCGGACTCTTGTGCGGCCTCCTGGGCACTGTCCAGCGGCAGAGCTAAATCATGCCAATCGTGACAGTGCGGCGCGCTTGGCTGTGGCTCGAATCCGTCGAAGATCAAGTCTCTGCGGATGTCGGCCGTATAGTTCAAACTTCCAAATCTGACCTGATGGCTAGGGGCGTAGCTTTCGATCTGCTCCAGATGGCCAAGCGAATTGGCCCGCAGTGCAAAGCCGCCGAACACGAAGATCTGCCCGGGGAGAAAAGTCTCACCCTGGACCGCGTCGTTGTTGATGATCGAAGGAGCCATCGAGCCTATGAGCGACAACACAGAGGAACTCTCAATGAAAGCACCAATGTCGGTGTCAAAACCGGCGGATCTCAGGTAGGGGGTCCCGAACTGTGCGTCTAGGCGGATGGTAATAGGAGACAAGGGACACGATGTTTTTACCCAGGTTCGGGCCCTCTCGACGGAGGTAAAACCCTACTCCTGCTTGATTGATATTGATGATATGGGTAGTACAAGAGTGGATCTACCACGAGATCAAGGAGGCTAAACCTAGAAGCTAGCCTATGATATGATTGTTGTTCGTCCTACGGACTAAAACCCTCCAGTTTATATAAACACCGAAGAGGGCTAGGGTTAAACAGAGTCGGTTACAATGGTAGGAGATTACATATCCGTATTGCCAAGCTTGCCTTCCACGCCAAGGAAAGTCCCATCCGGACACGGGACGAAGTCTTCAATCTTGTACGTTCATAGTCTTGGAGTCCGGCCAATGATGATATTTCGGCTATCCGGACACCCCCTAGTCCAGGACTCCCTCAGTAGTGCAGTATATATCATTCTGGCTATATGAGACCGAATGAATTGCTGCACGTCCACCACGTGGGCGAGGGTCGAGGGGCAAGGGAGAGTGCTACTACATACGGTGCAAAATGAGTGAATCTACACTCTAAAATATGTCTATATACATCAGTGTTTGGAGTATGTACTAGTAGTTCATATTGAAATCTACTAAAGGACATATATATTCCAAACAATATGATATAATCTCTATAACCAAGGTAGTAGGGATGAGGAGTAAACGGAGGGAGTAGTAAATTTTTCTCCTCGTCCTGCGAGCCACCGCGCGCATGGGCGAGGGAGTGGGCGTAAGGCGGAGCAAGCTTCACCTCATCCTGCGAGACACCGCGCCCGTGGCCGGGGGAGACGGCATACTAAGCAAGCTTCTCCTTGTTCTGCGAGTTGACGGGACACATCAAAAGTACTCAAGTGTATAGAGCCTTGCCTCTAAGGTAGGCCCCACATGGTTTGCCTCTTTTTTTAATTTAACATAATGCGTCAAGTCGCAATTTGTTTGTTCACCCGTGGTAGACGATCCTCCCTCCACCAAGTGGACAACCAGTACACGTGCCAAATTACCACGTGGGCTACCTTTTTCGTACAGAAATGAGCTCCACCGTGTACCCGCGCGGGTGTGGTTGGGAAAGAGACGGGAGTACGTGCACCGTGCATGCACCTCTTCTCTTCGTGCACGCCCCCCACCTACGTGGGTGTGTGTGAGAGATACAAACCATGTGCGTGAGTGTTTTTTGTTTTGTGGTGGGGGTGGGGGGTTGATTTCGTGAATTATTTGTGGGAATATGTGTTGATGACATCTCAAACAAAATTTTGCATGCAATGTGTGTGAAATGGAGGCCTATCTATATCATACATAGAGGGTCGGGCAATCCACGAGAAGAGAGGGAGGGGTCATAGCTATCGATAGAGTCGAAGAGAGGATCAAGTGGGTGGGTGCGAGATCGATGAAGAGAGCCATCAAAATTGTGTGTGTGCACAAGTCAAAGATATAGGGCGACTGGCCTACCGGAACGTTAGAGGGCACATGTCAAGTTTGTGTGTGGCAGGGAGACATGACTAGAGCGCTTGATGTATCGGTGTGTGTGGCGGGGGGAGGGGAGTGGGGGAGGGGTAGGCAGAGGCCTAACTATAGAGGTAGAACGACTCGTATATGTGTTGAGAAGGAGAGACCCAGCTATGTCTTGAGGGAGATCGGTCGACATCCATACATAACTGAAGGACGGGAAATATGATGGGACAGAGAGAGAGAGGAGAGAGAGAGGGAGGGAGAGGGAGGAAGAGGGGTAGAGTGCTGGATGGGTGATGGAGTTGCTTCTCGGAGATGTTGGGAGAGGCCTACTAGACAAACTGAAGGCAGAACTGCAATGTTATCAATAAGAGTGGGGATGTGTTTCTGTGTGTGCCTGTGCGTGATAGATCTGTTGGGACGCATCCTTGGATGATGAAGGGGAACCATGTGTTTGGTAAGCAAACCTAACTAGATCGGTAGATCAATTGTTGTTTGTCGGAGGAAGGGAGAGACACAACTAATGAGGTAGATCGATCGATGTGTGGGTAAAAACGAGTTATAAGGACCTAGCTAGCTATATGTATAGTGAGAGATCGGTCAGTGTACGTCCATTTGTTAGAGGCAAATAAGGCCCAGTGAGACGGATAGACAAAGAGAATGGAGCTAGGAGGTGGTGCGAGAGGCCCAACTACTAGCTAGATAGGGGGAGGAGTGTGCGGCTGTGAGATCGATGAAAAGAGGGGCGAGAGTTTACACGTGTGTCTGGCCGTATGAGAGACACGAGGTAAGGACACATAAAGGAGGAGATTGAAGCTGTGTGTGTATGCTGTAGGCAGGCATCACTGGAGAGGTTTATCGATCGGTGTGTGTCGAAAAGGAGTTGTGGAGACTCTGGGAGAACAACCTAAAGAAAAAAATGAATGTGCCCGGTGGATAGAATGCCGAGGGAGGGGGAGGGCGAGGAGGGTGTGTGCATGCACGAGAGAAAGTTAGTGGTAGCTACAAAGGTTAGAGGATTGTGTGGGTGTAAGAGACTAACAAAGATCATAATTTGATATGAAAGCAGATTCATATATTTGAATAGGAGATCATAGTGTTTTAAACATTGCATGCATGAATATAGCGGTGATACACGTGTTGTGCACATGTTATACCATAATGTGATAATGCATGGCGTTTTCAACTCACAGCTAAATGCCGAACAATCTAAACCATACTATACATCAAACAATCTCACATTTTATTTGAATTTGTGATAATGTGTGGCGTTTGCAGCTTACAACTAAATATCGAGCAATCTAAACAATACTATATATCAAACATTCTCACATTTTATTTGAATTTGTGGTAATGTGTGGTGTTTGCAACTCACATCTAAATACTTGTAGGCGTAGGGGGCGGGGCACCATACATAATGTGATAAACACATTATACATATGAGACATGGTTTAGATTATGAAGATCTAGCTAGAGCTAGAAATGTAATGTGATTTGAAATCAAAATAAAGTGGATTCAAAAAATCTAGTTCGAGTTCATATAGTACACATAGTTCATATGTAACTCGAGACTAATCATGTGGTGTGCTGTGAAGATAATACACAAATGATGGTTTAACTTGACAATAATGATGATTGTAGATCTTATTAAAATAGATAAATGAATTCAAATGCTTTGACTTCACAACAATCATTACTGTAGATCTTATTCAAATTTAGTTCATATTGAGGCGGTAGTATATACGTTTGGAATGCACTAAAACGTTCATCTGAGTAGTAGGTTGCATGCATTATACACGTAGCGAAATATTTTAATTGAACATAACATGAATTCAAAGTTTTGAATGACATTTGTAGTGCGCATGGATTTGGTACAGTACATGTTAGGCTTGTCCAAAAATTTCAACCCGCGACTTGTTAGCCCGAAATATTTAAGATATATCTTTGTCTCGTTGTGCTCCGACAACTCCCTCCATCTCAACCCGCGCCTTGCTATTCCGAAATTACAACGCGCTTGAAAACTCCCACCTCCTGTGAAATCCCGACACGCAAAATGCCCGTGGTACCCCTGAACCGAAAGAACCGCCTCAAATCGGTGGGGGGTACTTTCGTAACTTACCCCACATTTCGAACAAGCGCGTCTCTAAGCCATGGTTCCCTACTACCATCCCATCCGCCCACCAATTCGTACACCAAGGCCGCAAAAACCCGCGACGAAACCCCACACCCTGCTTCGTCCGCCACCCAGCCGGAGCCTCTTCCCTGACGACGTCGTCCACAGCAACACCTCGACGTCCCTCATCCACCGTACCGGATGAGGATCCATCGTCGATCTCATCGTCCCGCCAGTTCAGCCACCCCGTCCTCCACCTCCAAGGAGCTGCCCCAATGTTCCCCTCGTCTTTTGCGCCACCTCCATTCCCACACCACCGTCTTCACCTGCACCATCCGAAGAGCATCGTCATCACCGTTTCCTCGGATGAAGCTGCAGCCTAATCGGCGCCACCAAAGAGGTTGTACACTAATCGCCGCATTTTCTTCTTGATTTGATCTCACGGTGCTGCCGGCGCTTGGTCCCGAGACGACACGGCACGGCTCCATCCACGGCAGCGTCGCCGGCCACTTCCTCCACGGCGTCGCTCCCTCGGCGGCGACGTCCACATCAGTAGGAGCTGCTGCTGCTTTAGCTCTCGCTCACGCTGCTGCTCTGCTCTTGCTCTCGGTGCTCTGCCTGGTCTGCTCTTGCTATTGCTCTTGCTCGCGCTGCTGCTCTCGCTCTTGCTCTTGCTTGCGATGCTGCTCTGATTTAGCTACACTTCAGTCGACTGAATCGACTTTTGGGTCAGTCAATTTTCAGGGGGTGGGGGGGGGCTCGCCGGGGTGAAGGAAGAACCAGCCGTAGCGGGAAGGAGGGCTTGCCGGAGAGGTACCCCACTATCTATCTTA